>NW_018734693.1:0-56242 GCF_002204515.2 Aedes aegypti
AGTGAAAAGACATGCGTACTGAAGTTTTTATTTCTTTCCGTGCCGCGGGTAAAGAGAGTGTGCATTATAGAGCTGTGATTCTCGTGCAACATTGCAATGCTCAATGTGGTGTTGTCACACAATATGCAGAAAATATGATTCGAACCCATTCATAGAAGACTAGTTAAAACAACAAGTCCTCTTAAGTTTTATTTTAGAACATATACTAACGTTGAACCTTAAATACGACAAGAATCGAACAAGTAGATTTGAGATCTACATAAACCTTTGCATAGTTCTTTAAAAGTTGATTTTGTCTAACAAATGTACAATTAACACTTGAAGAATGCATATTTAGTGCCAGGATGCTCAGCAGCATGGCTGTGAGAAAACCCAAGGCTGACATCTTTAACGAAAATGAGGTGGGCTTATACCCGATAATTGGTGGAGTTTCGTATATTATATAACAGCTAGTTCATATCCTCACTCACAACCAAAAAATGGTACCTCCTCAATGATTTTTCAAACATCTGGGTGTACAGCACTGTAATGAAGATTTAAGTTATGTTAGTATCCAAAGCCTTAACATATACGTATTGGTTCAATTACTTGTCACATCCAATCAGTGTAATTTAAAACAAGAGAAATTAATGAAACATAGTTCATAGATTCACGCTTACTGAGGCTATCATCATCTGAAACTCATTCAATCATGCCATTGCAATTCCACAACTGTCCACAACTCTGACAAGAAAACGAAACTGCCAGCCAGTCAGAACAAACAGTGTGAGATTCATTAAATATATTCAACCCATCTAATGGAAGTAATGAAGCAACAAGAAGTTCGTACAGCCACTTTCAAGACTGGAGTTTGAATAAAATTCGTCAATTGAACTTTCCGATGCTGCGCTGTGTTGCGAGTGAGGCGGAGAAGAACAAACAAAGTCAGAACATCTCTCTTCGGATTCCATTCCACCGTTCAAACGCTTGTTATCGACGCGTCGGGTGCCCGGATTGCCGAATGATTTGATCCTCGCCACAATGGTGCAGGGAACCTTACCTCCAGGCATAAGTGGATGAGATTGCAATGGAGATAAGGGTGTGCGAATAATTTCGAATATCCGATCAATTAACCTGTCGATGCGAAACTAACACCGCAATAATAGTTTATGTCTTTTTTCGAAAAGTTTATCGCTATATCTATATTTTACATGGTAGCGTTAACGTTTCTTAAAACACGAACAAAACACGTCAGATTTTGTTTCAGCCATTTTAAAAGTCGTGAAAGATAAATAAATGTCACAAAAAAATAATATTCCTCATGAAAGAAGCGAATGAATCCGATTACAGCTCAGCTTCTAAGACCTAGAGACGGTTTTAACGAACTCGCACTCCCTAATTCAAGTCAGTGCGGTTTTTCTTGATCAATTGTAGTCGAAATACGTTGTACCCGCGTTCGAAGGTATAGATGATCTACGCCGTAGTTAGGCGAGATAGGCAACACCGATTTCCGGATCGATTTAACACTCGAGCTTCCCCGTGAGAAGCCGGCAAACAGTCTCAGCCTGCGGACTGACTGGGCATTCAGCGTGTAGACAGTCGGTTTTTGGCGGGAGCATCTTGCGTACAGCGCTACGCATGTCTGCCTCGTCACAGGACCAAAAAGTCGCTAGACACTTCGTCTTTGCCTGTCCCAGTAAGACATGAACGCCGGGCCTTCGGTTGTTGTCACTTCAACAGCATCTTATCACTGCGCGAGAAACGATCTTTCGAGTGCTAAACACAGTTGCGCAGTTGGACCGGAGCGGCAGCGAACTATACGGCTCGTGGATCCTGAGTGTGCATTTCGCCAACAAACAAGGCCAAAACTCAAAACTTTATTCAAGCGTAAGATCGCCGGTATCGTCTTGCGAATTCTCACGACGCCACACACCTCCTATTACGCAAAGCTACTGCTAGTGTACCGACGGGAACATGGAAGCACACAGGCCTAAACTTTCCCCGGCTTTGTGGAAGGCATCATCGGTGCTTGTGGAAGAAGAAGGTGGCGACATCACACATCCAAGTACTTAACCGACCACAGTCTTGCTGCTCACAACGATTACTTCTACATGCTTCTCTCGCGCTTCTCAAGAACAGACTAGAGTGCATCAATGCGGACCCTCACACGTGCTGAGCCACGATGGGCAGAAAGTAAGTCCAAATCGTAGGACAACATCTTTCAACCGGCCAAGCCGCCACTGTCCCAACTGAACATATTGGAATGGCGAGTCTCCGTCACCACCAGTGCGCCGAGTAAAAGTCTGAATTAGTTTTTAGTTTAGTGAGCGAACGGCGTTCATCCGGGTCCAGATACTCACATGCCTGTTCGACACCATGTGCCTCCTCGGCTTATAGTCGGATCTCATCTCCTCCGAATCCAACTTTCGGTGCTAATGCAACGGACGTCTACTGCACGTCCGCTCGAGATCTAACACGTCTCGGGCTAAGACGAAGGCGACCGTGCACTCATCCCTGTTACGCTACCTCTAACACGCCCGGTGGTAACTCGAGCATCCAGCATCGTGATCCCACAGATTTTGTCACATGTTCGATATGGAATAGAACCGCCAACGTGCTTCACAAACGAGCAGAACTACAATTTTAGTGTATTTGTGGCTAACTACCCTCAGATTTATGCATGGATACGAGTTCACGTTGACTTTGAGAGCGGTGTCGTGTTTATGCTACGCATTGACCATTGGTAACATAGTAGAACAGTGGCACCGCCTACAAACGTAAGATAGTGAACTCGTGCATGGGTTCATGGATCTCGATGCTACGGTGCGACGTGAACATTGAACGCTTTGAGCGGTGTCATATTCATGTCGTTTCCTATGTACATAAAAAACACGGCACCGCTCAAAACGTCAACGAGATGAACTCGTAGCATTGGTCATAGTGGTTTCTGCCTCGTTGTACATAACGGTTACCATGTACCACCACTATGGAAGATTGCTGGTGGGAAATATAAACCAAGATCAGCGTTCCCAGCAAAATCAAACGGCGTTATGTTGCCACATCCAGTAAAATTTGGCGCACGTGTTGTGGCACCCGCTCGGCGAAGACTCTAATAGCGGATGAGGACTTCACTAGTGTCATGTAAAGCGCTTATGTCATCTTACAGAAATGTGCCAACCAACGCACAGTAAGGCCACGACGGCTGTCCCTCCCTCCCTGCCTCTTTCCTCAATTGGACGGCACACAAGAATAGACGGGAATCAGCCATTCGGGGTGATGGAAATCGGTGTGGTACATTCGGGTAATAGAAATTCTGGGGGTGATGGCAATGCGGGGAAAATGGCATTCGGGGTACACCTGGCGGTAGGAATTTATGTGGCCCAAAGTGGAAAAAGAGTTCGAATCAGTGGGGCAATAGTTTCGAGGCCATAACGCGATAATTTATCTACAGCCCAAAAAAATATTCCTATCATGATGTAACGTGATTAAGCATTTACAATCGAAATTTCATTAGATTACGTGATTCCAAATGAATTTCACGAAGTAATTCGTTACATCCTGTAATGGTTTGCGACCATCAGCAGTTGGTAACGATAAGTTACATGGGGTTATCACGTAACATTTGTCTGGTCAGGACGTTATGTTACTGATGATTTTCCGTGTAGAAAACAATCAATTTCAATATTGCGCGTCGGAATATCCTTGCAGAGGGAAGAGTCTAACTACTGCGCAAAATTCCGGCATTAAATAAAAGAATGAATTTGAATACCAATTAGTAAGTATTAGCTAAGGCGTGTGTTTAGCGAATAGTGACAGTAGGGTTAGCGGAAGCAATACGAGTACGCTTGTGGTGACGTCTACCAAAGTGTTTCATATTTTTGTTTTTTTCATTCTAATGAAAAACAATAAATAATGACGACAACAATTAAACTCAAAAAATCAACATTACTGCAGTTAATATGGTCAAATGCACAATTTAGTCTAACAAATATATAATTATTATTAATTACATTTCGTTAGGGAAAATTGATTATTTTATTGGCGTAAGACTAATTCCATTCAAAATTTTTGGAACGATATAGATAGTATAGAGCAATTCTAAAGCTACATGATTCAAAATTAGGGAAAAATTTAGAAATTATAAAACCACATGTGTTGTAGAGCTAGCACATCCACATAAAACAATAACAAAACAATGAATTTAATTATATCGTTTTGGAATCACAGATCAAAATACAGAAATATATTGAAATACATTTGATTGTTCGAAAATAAAATATAATTCATTGGATTACACGTTATAATGCTACGAAATGGTATCAAAGGAATTGAATGTCTGACTGTTTTGATGGTATAAACTTGTCCTGGTACCATTTACGTGAAAAATGAAGTGTGGCAAAAAATCTATGTATGTTTTCACATAAACCTAAAGTAAAAATATTTTTCTGAGGTGTAGAGGGAAAATAAAGGCAATTTGCCTTTAATCCAAAAGCTATCGATTAAGTTCACGGATCATGCGAGAAAAAAGTCCCATAACTTTCATATATTTACTTGCTAGAAAAAACAGACACTGTCGTGGCATAGTTTTTTCGATGAAATGTGGTTTATATTTTTGCAAACATCGATCTTAACGGCTAGAATGAAGTTGTCTGATAGAGTAAGTTTTGGCCACTTCCTATCGTCTCGATTGCGTATCAACAGAAAAAATGATATCGCATACCCTGACAAATTGGAATATCGCTCGCATCGACACGGGAGAAGTCAAGAAGACTGCCATCTGTCGGACAGCCTGGTGATTACCATATCAGCCGAAATCGACGGGGAGTTACTGGTTTAGTGACAGGAGCAACGCTGAGCATCGCAACCCAGAGGCTGATACAGTGCGAACCAAGGAAGGGGAGGCTGCCGGGATACCAATACGATAAATAACCACACAAGTAACCCGGGAAGTGACATTACAATGGGGCGCAACGAGAAAATGTAGGAATTTCGCACTTCAAAGGAATCGAAGCACTAAACAAACCCGGCCAACAGTTGACATTTTGACCTGGCAGCAGATGACTGCCTTCTTGCCACAGGTCTACTCTGAAGCGCACGGTGAGGAAATTATAAAATGGATGTCCGAATGAACTTGCCGTGGTCGAATGCGAGAAGTCAGCTCAGTGGCAGTCAACGATTCCGAATCAAACACAGTTCGTTGATGAAGATGGCTAATCTTGTGGACGAGCGGACTTTTGAATTTGCTCATGAATGAAATGGTCGGACTTTGAATTTTTGGGAAGGGTGGACTGTTTGAGTGTGCTGAAAATGCTTAGTCAAAGCTATGACATTGGTGGAACATCCCGTAATTTTTGGTAATCTATGGTTTTTTTAATTAAAGTGTTTGATCCTTAAACTGGATCAAAATAAATTTCATATTGCGTAAATGCAAAAATTAACTAGAGGAGCTCACATTATTAAAGCCACATTTCTGTTTTTTAACATAAGCCAACTGTGTCAAAAGCAAAACCTAGGCTCCAAGCGACTAACCGTGATTCATTTAACTATCATCAAATTTACACTGTGAGACTTGAAAAAAAACAATGTACGTGAATACGCTCAACGCTCCGTCATCGAATATCGTTCAACATCGAAACAGTCGAAAGCGTTTTTCGTTTTCAATAACTAAAGCTTTTTTCCGATACAAAATGTGGTTCAACTATGTTTCGTGGTGGAATAGCAGAATACAATTGAACACATTTTCTTAAATTTTATGATTTGAAAGAAAAAACTAGTTTTGAAGGAAGTAGTCTGAAATCGAATGACGGATCCCTGCCCCATTAGTCAGTCACGTTCACAATTTTAAAACAAACCCTTGTACAAAACATAGATCGATAGAATCAATTTAACGATTTGAACGGGATAAAATTAACAATTGCATTCCGCTGAACGGTAATCCAACAAACACAGGGCAGCAAAATTCGATCGACTATGAAACCAGCCCGAATCGGCTAACGCGCGGAGGCAGTTCATAACCTAAGGTGGACGATGTCATCACCGCAGCCAGCGCCGATTGCAACAAACGGACAACTACGAGGACGACAGCGAACGGGGGCCCAAAAAATCACGCCTTGCATATTCGAAATCATTACTGGCGATATTTCATTACCGGTCGGGCGAATAATAACGAATCAGTTCGGTCGCGCACCCCCACGTCACACACCATACGGAAGATGCTCTGAGGCGGAACGGGAGCAGCGATGTGGTGGAGGAGGATGGGGGAAAGTCATTTAGGTCGGGTCTGGCTTTGCCCAGTAGTGTTGCGTTTGGTCCATGATCGGATGTCCATAAAATTAAAGACCCGTTTCGGGTGTACGTTTTTCGCGCTCTGTCGCATCAGAGACCACATTACCTTCTCATTATGCTAGCGGCTAAAGGGAGGAAAATTCATTAGTCTGGCAGTGGCGTAGCTAGGTGTTTCTTTTTTCCTAGCAAATGCTAAGCTTCAAAGTTTCATAGATGGAAGAACTTTTTTAACCAAAAAAAAAGTATTATCTAAGAACAATGGTCGATTTTCAAAATTTTCAGATATTTTGCGTGTGATATAAATGGACATTACTTAAATTTTTAGATTGTGGGAAACATAATCGAAACATATGAGTCATGATGATCAGATAGAGATGGGACTAATTAAACTCGACTATTTAACTGCTACATCAACATAATTTTTATCACAAAAAAAATATCAAATTCGCATTAAATTTTTTTGGTACTCTTCACACCATTTTCACGAAAGTCTCAAATAACTGTTCTAGTTTTAGAATCTGTGTCGAATATGCCTCTAATTGAGCATCTGTATCCGAGAATATTGCGGAATTCACTTTCGGCAGGACGCGTACTTTGCCTGTGGCCGCATATTACCATCAGTCTAAAATTTTGCTGCCCCTAGCGTTTCAAGGCGGGATGTACAAGGTCTGCCGACCTTTTAAAATGTTCGCGACCGGAGTTCCATATCATACCACGAAGCAAAAACAAATTGGACTGGGATCGTCGTAAAAATCGGTACCTACCCCACGGCTGTTAAGACCCGAGCTCTCATGCATAACAACCTTCTAGAGCAATCATTGAAAAACAGAGAACGAAAGTTCCACACCTTGTCGTATCCCCGGTGGGATCCAAAACGAACTGGAGGTTTCGCAAACTGAAACCTTCACACAATTTTGCCACCGTTCCATCGTCGTCTTATCACAGCTCTCGTGAGCTTTTCTCGGGAAAGCTGTTCTCTGGCCATCCGATGTTCCATAGCTCACGCGGTCAATACTGCCTATGCCGGTCTTGAATGCGATGAATCGAAAGGTTGAAGGCGTGGGACCGTGGTATTCACATGACATTTTCTGGAGGATTTTTGCCGTACAGTAAAGTATCTGGTCCGTGCGATCCGGACGTCCACGAAGCGAGCTTTGATAACTTCCCGAACTCGTATTACATGCGGGTGGACAGAAGACGGCAAGAATGATCCTGGGATAATTAGGTTATTATATAATTTTGATCAGCAAATCCAAAAGTAGACGGCCAAAGTAGTTGTGTAGGCGCCGCAATTTGGAATGGTGATGCGCTCGAAGTTCTCGACAGACTAACTTGTCGCCTTCTTTTTCCAGCGGCTAACAATAACGCCACGTAAATATCTCACGGCTACAGAATTTATCGTATTAAGAAATTACTTCTCCGAAACAAAATATGAACAGGTTCGATTTCATCACTTCATCTCGACGATAGGTGGATTCTCCCCGCCACGAAGCATAGTTTTCAGCGAGAGCTGCTGTGCAAATTGATCCGTCAAATGCAAAAAACAGAGCGAAGCAAATAATACACACTACAAACTACACGCTGTGAAAAATCGTGTTTTCATCCTTTCGCTGTCCATTAAGATAACCTTGTCCTGGTACTATCCAGAGCCCAGTGAGCAGCAGTTGACTTTATGCACCGAATTAGCCCTGCGATTCGTCCAAGGTCGATGAGGTAGTCGTGAATACGCGTGCACGCAATCGTGAGATCTTTTTACAAACCATTCTAGAGGTTCAATCCCGTCGGCCGCATTCCGTTCTTTTGTTATCACATAGTGTGAATTCTCGGAAGAGGAGGTAATGAGCGGCGAAAGTGTGTGGGAATGGAGGTGCACAATGGAAATAAATGTGATGAATGGCATCGCTTAACTTCCCCCATGTCGGGGAGGCTGGTTTGGTTTCCACGGGTCCGCTGTGCTGCACGTAGCCATCCTTTCGCCTGTCCTGAACCTTCTGTGGGCACGGTGTGTGCTCTGCGGCGCGATTCAGCGGTGTTATTTAGTGATGCTCACCTTTCGATCACGTCGCATCCGTCCGTCAGATCTCTCAGCCTTACCCGGCACAGTTTCGGCTCGCGGCCACCGAAGCCTTTGCGGAAATGTATTGAGCTTTCGGTGGATAGAACCTCCGGTTTCTGAGAACGGTACAGGGGAGGGGACGACTGGCCATCTCTTGGACTGGCACCAGTGCGCAGAGCGATAACGCATTTCAATTTTCCGTAATCGTGGCGGGTGGGGCGTTTGGCCGCTTCAAATCTGTTATCGTGTCCGAGTGGTGTCGCCCGGAGGTACCGATGGCCTCAGCAATTGCAGCCCGGCGCTACAATGCTTCTCTACTCTAAAGACACGGATGCCTGAACACCCTCGTCGAACCAATCGGTTTCTTGGATGCTTCGTTCACATGATCTGAAACAATGCTCGAAACAGCGTCGTTAACGGCTGCTGTGACTGTGCCTGCGCAACAGGTACCTCAAGAGAGGCCGCTCTGAAGTCAACCCGCCCTCCCCCACCGACTACCGCAAACGCTGCCTCTAAATCTGCGCGTACGCCATTGCGACATCGCGGGGTTGTTTCAAGTGCGCATAGGAGTTGTACCGGAGGGCGGGTGGTCGGAACCGTACATCGTTGTATGAGACGGATAGTTAAAGGCGCAGTTTCACCATTCCAAACGCAGGTAGGTCGGAAGTGCAATGTTAGCGCCACCTAGAGAGCGTTCGTGTCATCTCGAGTGATGATACGTCGACTGAGAGGGTTCATGCGATACGGAGAAGGATACCTGAGTCGCACTGTTCACGTGACTGTTTCAAGGAGATGGGCCTAGGGCAATAGACATGCAGCGGGGATGCTACGAAAAATGACTATATTCTCGAGGTAGCAAATCTAGCAGTCCGTATGCCGTTTCGTTTTGTCAGCCGGTGGGGCGCTGACAGGTTCCGTCACCTACTCGGGCTTCAGGATTGGTTATCAGCCAAACTGTCTAGTACGGCATGTTGGCCTGGCGGTAGTACAAAGAAGGTGCACGAGAGTTGTGACGAGTATGTCGGAGTAGTCAGCTATTTCCACGGCATTCCTAGATTACCAATTATGAGCCATAAAATTTGGGCACTGCGAAGGGACATGGAGGTCTTATTAATTGTCTTTGGCTGGAACTTTCCTAAAGTGTCGGTATGAAAACTCCTCCTCTGGCCAATCCCGAGCGTTCCAAATCTCGCGATGATGCATCTTGACGTCGTGGCTTGGCAGCGGTCGACTCTTCTGCCGTTCGAGCTGCCGCGTAAAGATGCGATCTTTGTCCCTCCATCAGTCTTCGGGAGTTAAGGTATACACGATTGATGAGCTGAAGTTGAAAGAACCGGCTTGAGCACAACCTGTACATTTTTGTTGATCGCCACCACCCATCACGGCGCAGCCGTTAAGGTGGATACCCCGCAAGCATAAAAATGCTGTTACCGCTGTCACGTGTGTTGCCGGACAAACAGCTCGGTTAGTCCTAAAACGTTCGCACCAAATGTCAAAGCTGTCCATGGAACAACTCACTGCAGCCGATGCGAAACCGCGGGTCCTTCAGTACAGTCGGAAGAGTATGCGAGTACTTCTAAATGAGTTAACAGAATTTGCAGTTCCACGATACCGAGTTCAAATCGCTAGTCCGTTTCGTCGCTGTGGCTTTGCCGATTGTTCTGGTCCATAATCTTCGGATGAGCGTCCGTGTGCTGATAGTTTTTCACGGAGTGGCTTTGCTAGGGCTGACACAACCCCCTGATGTTTCGAAGGACATTCCCCTAAATGTGAAGGACCAATAGTGGCGCAAGTTTAGCTTAGAGTTCATCTCTGGCAGCTGCGGACGATAATCAGCCAGCCCCTGGACATGGGGAAACAGACGCTGTGTGAGAGGCTCTAA
Source organism: Aedes aegypti (assembly GCF_002204515.2). Lineage (NCBI taxonomy): Eukaryota > Metazoa > Arthropoda > Insecta > Diptera > Culicidae > Aedes > Aedes aegypti. The sequence continues at coordinate 10,203 of NW_018734693.1, forward strand.
CATGGAGCAACATGGAGTGCCTAGCAGTAAGCAAAAGCAAACCCTCCTATCCTGGCAGCGCATATTGTAGTATCTCGAAAATTTAGAGCGCACAACTTTCGGCCGATATCGGCCATCAGCCGAACTGAAATTACTGCCATTTTTTGTCTCACACCGACCTTTTATCCGCAACAATATTCACTAAACTGAAGAATCCGATCACAGCAGACAAGCATTCAAGCTGTTGCGCGGCTCAAATTCCAAGCTGTCGTTGTACAGACGCAAAATGAAAAGGCACGCATATATGCAATATGCACTGCGTAACGAAACATGCAGCGCCTCAACTAAACACAAGCAATATTTACAAATCGAAGTCTCAATAAACCAGCTCAGCTGACCGAACACATAAGCGACAGAGCTTCAACCGGGGTTGGTTTACCCGATTTCCGCAAGGTTACTCAATACCAGTACACGAGGAGGTAGGGATAAGTATTGCTGGGCAAGAGGCTAAGGACCACACATTTTTATCTATTATTCTGCAGGTAAGCAAGGCACCAAATGGTACGCCCATGTCCAGAGCCATTTACTCGTGCTAAACATCTTATGGAACATGTTATGAAAGAATTAGTAGCTAAATTTGTTAAATTAACATAGAAAACATTTTTGGGTACTAATACAGAAGTGCTATAAAATATTACTATAAGCTTCTGATGGAATATCTTGTATATCCCAAAATATTCTATACTCAGTGGGTCCGGCAACTCGTCTTGCCATCAAGTAGGCTTCGTTGAAAAAACGCTTTCGATTGTCCATATACAAAGACAGTTTTGTTGGGTTCACACTCGATTTTTTTTCAACTTTCCCGGGTGAATATCTGGGATTAATTATAAGCATACAAACACGGATGCTCGAACCCTGACGAGCAAAAAACTGTGAAAGAATATTCAAAATCGTTGATCCACTTCCGTTCGTAAGCCATTTTCTGACATACATCACCGTCTATTTTATTATTAGATTATGAAAAATTAACTCGTTTGTGTGGAAAAACTTGAATTTAAAATGCAAAATCAACGTATCCATTAGATTGATTGCAATGGCTTACTTGAAAAAAAATTTTATTTTTATCCTTATGTATTTAACACCATGAAAAATTGGGGGGAGGGTTCGCCCCTTCCCTGTTACTGACAGCTGAGGTAGTGCGGTATACGAACGAATAGTAACATAACCGCACCTCGAACCATAATAGCACAGCGCAGGCGAAGTTAATGGAAATTCCGACTCACAAATGCCCTTTGATGCTTGCCAACAAACAGCGAACGAAATCCAACACATTCATTTATCTATACGCAATATTTCCTCGACAATGAAACTATTCCAACACGATTCAACGGTGCGCTAAGATATCCAGATATGTGGTTAACTGGCTAAGCCACGTATTGTCTGATCCGGCGGGGGGGTAATATACTATTTTCATGATACCTCGATTAGGAAAGCGCTTTATGCTGATATTTCTTTTGAAAGTTTGGCCCAGGAACAGAAAATCGCCGGCATTTGTAGGAAGGTTTCCTTTTTGGGAACGCAAACAAGTCATTGAAGCCATAAATGATCATGAGAGGAAGTTCCATTTCCAAGTTAAGCACTTTGGAACACACAGCAGCACTTTTTCCGTGTTGCTGCGGCCCGCAAAGTTACCAGAGCGCTGTAAGTTTTCAGCAAGCGATCGCTTATCACCGTTGCGTTCTTCGGTTGAGACCTTTTTAAGTCTGCACAGTGTCAGAGGTTCCGCTGCCTGTGATTGACACGGGTCCGTAAAATTAACGACGTTTCGGATCAGATGCCTGTCCCAACGGTCCATGATGACGAGAAAAGTGCATAGAATAAACACTGTTCAACAAGCTAGAAGAGTCACGCGTTGAATAAAAGAAAATGTGTCTATCTATTACAACGGAACCGGGTAATCGTAGGTGCGCAACCAAGAATGCGAAACGTTGATAATTCTATTTTTGTTGAAGACTGGTGCGATGTTTAATATCTTCAATACAATCCATCGAAAGGATAGGTAAGGGAACCAGCTAATCAACCATTCTAGCAACTAGAATGAACAAAATATGAAAACTATTGCTAACAATGAATTTTATTACAGTCTTTTTTTTTAATATTTTCTATAATATCATGAGCTTCAATGTGAAGTTCTTGACCTAAGGTGAGAATAATCGAAGCCAAACTCAAAAATTTTCAAAAGAGCATCGGGATCGTGAAACCGAACACAAGCCGTTTGACTGAAATTAAATCGATTGGTCACCCAACCATGCGAGTGACGCAATCGACTTTAGTTTTCAACTTAAACGGATGTTTGGTTCTCCAGATCGTTGCTCTTGAAAATTTTGAGGTTTGGCTTACGTTCATCTCACTAAATAAAATGAGTCATTGCTGACCGGCTCCAGGTTCACCGCGACCAGAAGCCAAGAATATAAGTAATGGAACCAATTCGTACATCATATCAAAAATCTTTTCGTTAAAATTAGAACGTTTCCAAAGCCCTGTAATACGAACGAAATAATAAAGTAATGTAGAGTTTATTCAGAAGAAGATACTAAATTGTGAAAATGGGTCAGAATCATTCTGCCTACTTTTCAACAAACTTGTTATTTCAACATCTGAAAGCTGAACAAACCTGGACGAAAGTTATCTCTGGAAGAATTGTTCAAACACTTGAACTTGTTCATGATCTTCAATAGACGACTGTCATGTTATCAAGTCATGGCGTGTCGCAAAGTATGTTTGGAAATTCCATAGAATAAAACAATAAATCATTTATTTTCTTTCGCATGACTCACAACGCCATGAATGAGCCGCCACGAAATTTGTCAAAAAAACAGGAAACTGGAAAGTCACGGATTTGCATACGCGACACCCGCATCGTCCCGAACTATCATCGCCGTCATCACCCCCCAGAGTAAACCACGCTTCTCAAAAAGAACCGTCGATCGTGAAAGGAAAGCGCAGAATAAAGAAACACACTTTTATACTGTAAGACATCCAGGATTTTTTGCCGGCGTCGGGCCAAGGCCAATCACTATCGTGTCAGCTCTCCTGTATACCATCGCAACTAGACTGCGAGAGTCGTCGAGCTTGAAGTGTTTGCTCTTGTTCATATCCAATTACTCAATAATCACTTTGTTGGGTGTGACTCTCTGGTTCGGTTCTTGGACCTGCGATGTCACCACATTGACATGGTTAAACTTCGCCCCTTTTTGTACATCAAGTCTAGCATCAGAAGCAGGAGCGAACGGGGAAACTCTCGAATGAGTCACTCAGTGGAAACAAAAAGGTCAAAGCAAAGTGGCAGGGGGGGGGTGCTCATCGAGTGCAAGACGTCAGCAGCACTGTCAAAGGAAGAGGGTTCGAACGGAGAGATTCGCAGACTTCTTTTCGCTTCTGAGATTTGACTTACTCTGTGTGTTATGTTGTCAGCTTATTCCTATGATCGTTTCTTTTGGTGCGGGCTGTAAGGATATCTGTTGTCATCATATTTGGGTAGTGTTTGAGATTTAATTATTTGTTTTAATGTACGATGGCGTACATTGGGGCCCAGAAGCCCGTACGGTAAACGCGCGGCTATCAGCAGAGACCAAGCTGGCGGGTGCCGGGGTTCTCGATCGCCAACAGTCGAGGATCTTTTCGGGTTGGAAATTTCATCGACTTCCCCAGGGCATAGAGTAATCTTCCGTAGGCTGCCACAATCGATATAACATGCGCAAAAATGTGTCGCGATTGGCTAGCGTAAGCTCTCAGTTAGATAACTGTGGAATGCCATAAGAAATCTGGAAGCTGAAGAAAGCAGCTTCTGTCCAGTGGGGACGTAATCGCAAGAAAAGAAGAAGGCCCCCCCCCTTAAAACAAAAAGGAAAGAAATTACTGGGGGTTGTAACCGCGGTCCCGGCTGTGGATTTGTTCTTTTCTCTACGAAGTAGCAATAGCTGCATACAACTGATTTTAAATTGAGACCGCCCAAAAAACGACCTGTACAAGCATCGTGCCACCAAAGGTTAGCTGTAAGGGCATTTATGTATGGAAAAAATCAACTCGGAATAATTTAAGTAAAGGATTAAGTTGTTTCTTTTAGGGAAACACTTCCGGTTTGTAGCGTCTCTCTCTATTGATTGGAAATGCAAGGAATACATTTAATCGACTACAGGCCTGCTGATGGTCCTAATGTTATGCGGAACGTTTTTTGCCCGCGCCATGCAAAAGTTATTATCCTCCTGGAGAGATCTCCAGTAGGGACCAGCACGCCAATACCGGACATCATCGAAAACTTCAGAAATCATGTTCCCGAAGATCAAGATGGTGTATTAGGAAAAAAAGGATGCTATTATAGAGAGGAGTGAGTTGCGTAGAAATGAAATCGCGAAATATGCACGCGTTTTGGAAAAACAGAGATGTTGAAAACCTGATGAAGAATTGACGTAATCGCCTTAATTTGAACTTATTTATTAATGATTTGAATGTGGAAAAAATAAGTTTGATCTCGCATGATCAAGGAAAGACCATCATAATTTTAAGTGAGAATGTGACTTTGGGTATGGATATTCATACTAAATTATGTGTCAACTAAATTTTGTGTACTGGGCACCTCCCTATCCTCGCAGTCGGACAGTTTCATTTGTTAACATGATATCTTTGTAATTTTTGCACCAGTGTCTCAAAATACATTAATTTAATCATGGATTATATCGATCATTGGTAAAAGCTGCAAGTAAAAATAAGAAGAATGGAAACTCAGAACAACACGTAAAATCTGTATTTTTTGTCATATCTCTCTCGTCTTCTTCGGCAATTAAAGTCTTATGAAGCAAATTCCCACAGTTATTAACTGAGAGCTACGTGGCAATGAATATTTTGCATGCGTATATCGTGTGGCAAATACGAAGATACTCTATGCCCTGGAAGTCGAGAATATTTCAACGCCGAAATTGAATCCCGACACGGTGGATATTCGAACCGCACGACCTCAGTACTTTTTTGTCATCTATAGAAAGAGGTTTAGTGGAATGAACCAACTTACACACTAAGTAAAGGCTCAAATTACTCTTAGTTGTTGACAATTCTTGAATTGGCATACAATACGAATCCTAGGGTAAAAAACATTCAAATGTTGTAACTAATTTACAGAATTCGGGCAATTTTCCAAATCGTGTGTCCGATTTGGGGTGCAGATATTGACCAATAACAGTTGGCACTGCAGTACATCTATCAAATGCGATGTCAAAATTTATTCATATTGTCAATATATCTATGGTACGCTACAAAACGATAAATATGGTAAAAATATGACGCTTAAATAATAAGTCTTTTATTAGAATTGAGGCCGGCTTAGGTCTGCACTGGGGAAAAGCTCCCCCCATAAATCTTCGGGACGTCACAGAAAATTTTCCCGACGAATTGTATCGAGATTCACATAGATATCCTACTACAGATTACTTATTCAGTTTTTCCCAGGTACTTTGTATTCTCTAAGAGTTTTTTTTCTTTGAAATATCCATACACTGTCTTTTTATCAGATGTAAAGCTTTTCAGAACACACAAAACATAATTCATGAGTTAATGTAGGACTTTTGCAAAGATTTCTCACAACTAGTTCAAGAATCCTCTTAAAAAACCCGAGTCCACGAAGCTAAATTCTAGAAAGAGTTCATCAATGACCGCACCAATATTTTTTCAATAGATCATATCAAACATTTTTCTTGAATTCTGGAATATTACTCAAATAATTATATTAGGGATTGCTTTCAAGGACAGATTCCAATGGCTATTATAGAAACATTCAAGAAGTTTTTTCCTAACGATATATTGATTTTGTGTTAATCTTCAAAATACTTCTTAAGACATTACTCCAGGTGAAGTCTAGGGTGTGTATAAAATGGTTTCTCTCACGGTTCTTTATCAAATGCAATCAAAGTTTCCCAAAAAATCTAAGAAAAATTCTTAAAATACATTTAAAATTTAATCCAAAACTTTTTTGACAAAAGCATCGGACAAACCACACAGAAGAATGGAAGATTCTCTCAAACCACCAGAATTCCCTAAGAGATTCATATTGCAATATCAACTAAGGTTTTTCTTTATAAAATCAACACAAAAGGGAACAGTTTTTTTCTCATGAATCTTTCTTTGAAGTTGTGCTAAGAAATGTCAAGCCAGAATTTCTCTGGCAACTCCATCCAAATATTTGAACATATTCGCGCAAAAGAACTTGTCTTCTGCAAAGAATAGGTCACAGGACTGCTGACCTTCAATAGTTAAACCGTTTCAGTGATCAGAACCTCACCCCAAGGTGACAACAGACAGCCAACCAAAATGGCAATGTAGAAGTAACTTGACAACACTCGACGTGTTGCGGCTAACATGAATTTACGTTTCTTAGCAGATGGATTGAAGATTATTTCAATTATTAGAATCGTTTACGACTTAAGGTATAAATCAGAAAATTTGACGAAGATGAGTATTGTTTGCTATTATGGTGGTTTGCTGGAGGTGAATAAAGATAGCACTCTACACGTTGATCGTATAAAAACAAAACTGAAATCGTTCCATAGCAATACAAACGAAAGTGTTGGTGTGACTTTGGGATGTCTTGAGCAAACTCGCTTTTTTCCGCAGAAAGTATCGCGTAAAGCTGCAATCCATGTCGAATTCAAGTTACTGCACTTAGTCCAAAATAATAATATAACAACAACGGAAAAAGTAAAATAGAGCGGCATATGTAGGGTCTAAAACTAAATAATTGTCTGCATTAAATGAATCGAAAGGGGAATTCATAATTTACTTCGAGAAATAACTTCTGCTTACACTTCACGAAATTTTGTTATAGCTACTTCAGTTTTGCCTATCATACTCTGCGTGACAATTCATTGACGGCGGCAAACTTCAAATGACATCTCCTAGTCTTGCCCCTAAGGGGTCAATTGCACCTGGGTCGAGGGTAATCGCGTCTCCAACAGAAAGAGTACTATTCATTTGAGATATTTGCTGTTTCAGTTATTACTTAATAGTGTACAAAAAGGACAGATAAAAATTTACATGCTTAAGCTTAAACATCAAACACGGTTTTTGCAACGACCTAGCAACATTGGAGGAACTTGCAATTTGCAAATAGTTATTTGTGTAATCGAAGCCCAGGGATAAGATAACAAACTGAATGTTTCCAACAAAGTTGATAGTAAAATTGAGACTTAGTCGCCTAAAGCTTTTATTAGTTCGGAATTTCCCCACAGATAGCGCAACGTGGTCAAACAGTCAGCGCTCCATTAGACACATGGTAATTGTGCGAAGTTTCCACGTGCGTAAGGTACGAATTAACCTTTTTATGAGTGTTGGATCGAATCCTTTTAGTTGAGACTTGCCGGTTAGGTGGCCGCTCCGTTTCCTGATTCTGCACTATATGACCCATGAGGGATACTAGAGAATGCAATTTTGTAACATATGATAGTCTCTAGATCCTGAGCTTGGAAGGTTGGTGTTTCGGAAGAGTTGTTTCAGTAGCCAAGGGCTGACTATGCGTGGTCATTCTGAATAGCGGAATTAGCCCCAGGTGGCGCTAGTGGGACATAGTGAATTTTGTTTTGCTCAAGCATCAGTTTCCTGAACCACTTAGAAAGATCTGTTTCGACAAAATGCTCATATCAAAGGGTACACATTATTCTGAGTCGGAAGTTTCGCAACAAAAATTTTGCCTACTGAGGCGGCGCTAGTGAAGGAATAATTATTTATTTTGTGCAATAGCTCAGTTGCCTGACCTACGTTTTTGCCGGTCCTCACCTTTCTCATATAAATGATTGATCAAAATTCTCCCAATGTCCCGTCGTATAAAATACCCTAGGATACAAGCCACACTTTTATCCGATTGTAAAGAAAAATAATTACATATTTTCTCTTTGGGCACTTTACTTAAACGTGATACATTAGGTAGATAAATCAGATAGCCCTTGGTCAACTGAACAACTTGGTCAGGGCTACTGAGCTATGCGCAAAACAAAAAATCTTTGCGTTCACATAGCGGCGCCTAGTGCAAAAAATTTCGAAACTATTGTGGCTCAAATAATGTAGTCCCTTATGATACTAGGAGCACTTTGCCGAAGACACCATCGTTTCTAAGTGGTCAGGCCTAACTGAGCATAATCGACAAATCAAAATTCTTTGCTCAACTAGCTGCCCCCCTAGGGAAAATTTTTGAAACCCTTCGGCTCAAATAATGTTAAGCGCCTTCTGATGGCGTGTTCCCCTTAGTGGAAGCGTCCCTTGCTATAGGTCGCACTAGTGATTTTTTACGGCCGTTTTGCTATAAAATCTTTCAAAACATTTTTATTTGAGCATGAGGTCAGGAGGATATTTAATCTAAGTACTGCTATTCGATAGCAATCAGCTTGATTTTCTTGTTCTAAAAATGTCGAAATAATTGGATTTTGCTTAAAAATTTGAGCTCCCTTGCGCCTAAGTAAAACCTATTGATTCTATATAGGCACTATTGATAGAAACATTCGTTGATTTAACCGAAAATAATTTATGAATTAGACTTTTTTTAAAACATAAAACGAAAGCTTTTGATTCACAACTTTGTAGGAAAAATAAAAACCTTTTTGTAAAAATAACGGTTGGATAATTAGTGTGCCAACCGCCCGATGATGTTAGTGCTGACTGCTAGAACAGAAATAGAAATAGTGCTAACATATAGGCAATGGTATTCTATCGTAGCACATAACGATATAAATAGAATATTTTGAGTTCGTAATTTTCATATTTTTGCCGCCGAAACCCAAAGATAAGAAAGACCTTCAGTTGATAAAAATATATTGAGCTGATAGAGTCATTTTTTCAATTTTAATACGAATTTGTGTGTTCTGTAGCATGCCGGCTATTGTAACGTCGCCGCTACTGAGCAACTTTGCAGAAAGACGCATTCTTTCTAACTGGTAGGCTCAAACTGAGCTGTAGCGCATAAACACACAAATTATTTGCTTTCAATAGCGAGCCGCCCATAGTGACATAGTCGGAACATTCGACTTATTATAATGAGTCCTGTATGATACTCGAGCAACTTTGCCGAAGACTACATCTTTCATAGCTGCTACAGGCCTAATGACATCCGCGAAACAAAAATCTTGACTCACACGCGCAGCCTGGAGGCGTAATCCGTATCAGAATGACACGCAGTCAGGCCTTTGAGCTACTGAAACCAATACCTCTTCCCAAGACACCAACCTGACAAAACTTCAGGATTAGAGATAACATATGTTACAAACGAAAATTTGCATTCTTATCCCCTCATGGTTCATATAGTGCAAATGCAGGAAAAGAGGCCCTTTTGGCTAAATCGAAGATATTAAGACACCCCAACAGTGAAATGAAATCCATAACCCTGGGTCTACTAAACACGGTTCTGTGAGTCTTATAAGGAGGCGGTAAAAGAATCTTTAATAGGATACCCGACTGTTACTTTATTCGTTTGTATCTCAAGTCCAGTTATAAATACAAAAATTGACATATTCGTCATGTTTCCGACTAAAATAAGATTATTCGCACTTAAAACCTATTATCGCGGAAAACCCTTAAGTTGGCGCTAGTAGGTAAAACATTCATATTCACCCTGTAATATCTCAGTCAAGGATGTAAATACAAAGCAGAGTGTCTTCGACAAAGTGATCAACTGATGAAGACCTTTCGCGTGTAAAAACTATTAGGTTCAAAATCACATATTATTCTTAGTCATCTAAGTTAGTGATAGATACAAAGCTGGTTCCATAAAGCTGATATAAGTAAATAACCACATTCGCCAAACTTAGTAAGCGTTAGTAGACACACGTCAAAGGCACAGCAGGGCTATATACATTTATCACTCAGTCAAAGTGATTCAAATACAAAGTTGTTTCCTCGACAAAGTGAACAATACAGGGTGGACGAGACCTATTACATAAAAAAATATAAGCAAGAAATGCTCATACCACGGGTAGAAATCAGAACAAAATCAGATATGCATCCGTATCAGATTCCATGTGTTTCATCTTATGAAAAAAATAGATTGGACGCACGATATCATAGTCAGATAGCGTCAACGTGACACAACAGTCGCTGAGATGCTTCGTAATCAATGTATGACTGCTCGAAAGATCATGAATTGCGCATTCCATGCTCGGATCTATTTGAGTCCTTGTTCATTTGGCCTGAACAGGAAAAAAAACCTGCATCACGCAATGGCACCTACCCTCGTGTAACAAGAAAACGATACAACCGAAAACTTACCTCTCAGTGACAAGCGGAAAATGGAAAACATCTGGTCCTGCGCCTGCCTGTAAGTTGGCTTATGTTGCGTTCGTTACGTTATTTGTAGGTTGGTTGAATGGGCCCGGCCTGTAATGGAACGCGTGTAGGGAAAGTGTAGTTTGGCAGGCATGGGAACACCAAACAAAGAAGGAGAAAAAAAATGCTTGGAAGCAAAACATAAGGTTTCTTTTTTACCATCATCGACAAAACGCGAAGCCTTCGTCAAACGCCTTCGCTGCTTCTCCCCGTATCTACAGCGACAGAGGCGCATTTCACGGGTCCTTCATGGAGGTGGAAAACTATTGCTTTTGTAACAAGTCGTTTCCGTTGTTGTGCTCTGCGAGAGAAGACGGCACCGCCGAAAGACAGCTTGTTCCGCAGAAGTTTTACGACTTTACATCGAGAAAAAGTATTGTTATCACGAAAGAGGAAAGAAGACCCCCAGCTTAAATAACCAGAAATTCCTGTACATATCTAAGATTAAGGCCTAAAGCATTGCACTACAAACTACAGACTGTAGGATCAATAACGTCATATTGCTGTCTTTATTCAAACCTACATAAATTCTGGATTCAAATTCAAAACAGATCAAAACTTGTTTGTTTTTTCGAAATGATTCTAGGCGTATAAAAGATCAACTTTTTTCGTGATTTGAAACTTCGGGTGCTTCTGTTGAAACACAGCTTTAGTAAATATTCAAATTGAGCCGAGACACGTTTATCATGGCCTTGCTTTGTAATTGCAAACTTTACCACTAGACAATGAAAGATCGTAATCCAGCTCTTATAAATGAGATCATTTTGTTTGAAAAGATGGCCAAACTATTGCTGAACTATAGAGCCGCCGGAAGTAGAAGAAGTCGAGATCGATATTTCCAAAACAGCTCACTTTAGCTGAATCAATCTTTTTGTAATATACAGCGCGTGAACCACGGGTGAATCAGTTCAAGCGAAATAAGGAAACAAGAAGTATCCACTCAACACTCCGCTCTGTTGTGTTATGACGAGTTAGTTCACCACTGCCGATAGACACTGCGCAAAGAAGCCTCAATGGAAGTGTATTCAGATTGCTACACTTTTCTAGCGAACGTCTTTCGATTTCTTTCCACACAGCCCAGAGTTTATGACATGGCATGGCGGTACCGCAAAACGAATCGAACTCCCGAGACGAGGCGAGGACCGTCACTACCGAGGAGAGAAGTCCCAACTGTGGGTTTCCGTTGTCTGGCGAGGGTGACCTCAAATATAACCTCACAATATGTTTTCCCTTAATGAGTTTATGATTGCCTTGGAGATGAGCTTCCCTTCGGGGGTGAATATAGTACAGTTACTTGAGTCGTCGACCGTCTTTTATCGGGAATTTTGTTACAGTTCTCTGAGGAGTTGCAGCGGTTTGGGTTGAAATATGACATCTTTTTGATTTAGTTGTAAGGTTGGGAACTTTTCCGGGATTTTGCTGGCTGATTGTGGGAAAATGCTTCGTTAATCAACTCATTTTTATGTCATTCCAAAGCTAATCTAGTATTTTTTTCTCTATTTTTACAGGTTAGCTGATCCCCTGATGACGTATGTGATGCTTATTCCGTGCTAAAAGCTGAAAGATATCGTTCCTGGGAATTTTTAGCAATCGTTCTCAAGACAAGGTGGGCTAAAGCCGACGTTTCGGTCCCGTGTATTGAACATTATTCAATTATTAACTAGAATCGAATGGATAATTTTAGAAATAAAGATAAATGGAACATCATACAATAAACATACGCAGTAAACCGTCTCTCGTCACGCAGAGTTGCGTTTTGAAGATTCTTAGAACACCCTGAAATTGAAACTGCAAATATTTGAGAATATTACATCAATTACCAATTTTGGGACGAAACATAGAATTTGATTTGGAATCTATTGAGTGGTGTGGAGCAAAAACCTAGTTTTGGATCACTCTAACCTAATCGTCAAAGATCTAATCCATATCTGAGACATCCAAATAAAAGCGTTTCCGGTAAGCAAATTTGGCACCAAGTAGCCTATGACAAAACAAAAACATCATCATCATCATCAATCGACAACTTGCTCAAGATGCTTCCGAAAATTATAGAAATATTGATAAAATCTAACGGACATGGTAATTTTCATATATTGTTCCATTTGGATAAAATGATTCACATCATCCTTTTTCTAGAATCTTTCAGTAAAATTTGCCAAACATTAAAAAATGAATGTCCAAACGAAACGTCCAAGTTGTTGAACTTTGAAAAAACGGTGTTGTCGTTTGTGGAGAAAGGATACGATTTGGGACTGATAAGTTCCTCCAAACAAATCAAATTGACCGTCGATTTCAACAATACGGAAGATGCGAAATTTCAATCGATGCTTCAAATTCTAATTCAGGAAATCGCCGCCCAAACTAATACTGATTCGGCAGGGCGAGTACCGGAACGTAGTTGTCGTATTCCGACCAGAAAGCGTTCGCGGAATCAACCGGACAACTGCGGTCCTGGTTGGAATCTAGTTCGTCCATTGGTACAGCGTCAGGGTGTCGTTACCCGAAGGAGATCAGCTGCTCGAGAAAAGGCTGAGCAGAAAATTAGGGATGCTAGGTCTCGATCTCGTTCCCAATCTGAATAACGGTCACGAGAAAAATTTCAATGTTAAGGAGCTAGTCGTTATCTAAATTATTGAGTACTGTATAGTAAATTGCTAATTACTAATAAAATAGTTATTGAGCTCTTTTTTATGTGATCTAGCAGCTAAAAACATGCATCCATTTCATTTATTAAGTTAACATCTAAACAGATAACATGGAATCAACAATTTCAATTCGTTGGTTGTTCGACTGTAGTTTCTTGTTGATGATAGATTGGTTTTTCAGTCTTGACAAAATTAAAAAAAAAACTGTTTATTTTATTTTATCCAAAATGTTGAACACAATATTTTTTTTTAATTTTCTCAAGATTGAAAAGCCAATCCATCATCATCAACAATTTCACGGCAAAATACTCGATTCGTGGCTGCATCTCTTCGTCCTTGGTTCTTCCCCAAGCTCGCCAAATCGATGCGCACTTTATGCACCCTCCTAGCTCGCTGCGCTCCACGCCTTCTTGTACCAACAGGATCCGAAGCGAACACCATCTTTGCAGGATTGCTGTCTGGAATTCTTGCAACATGCCCTGTCCATCGTATCCTTCCAGCTTTGGCCACCTTCTGGATACTGGGTTCGCCGTAGAGTTGGGCGAGCTCGTGGTTTATCCTTCGCCACCACACACTGTTTTGCTGCATACCGCCGCAGATCATCTTAAGCACCCGACGTTCGAAGACTCCAAGTGCTTGCAAGTCCTCCTCGAGCATCGTTCACGTTTCATGCCCGTAGAGGACTACCGGCCTTATGAGCGTTTTGTACATGATACATTTGGTGCGGGTGTGAATCTTTTTTGACCGCAGCTTCTTGTCGAGGCCATAGTAGGCCCGACTTCCACTTGTAATCTTCTTCTTCTTCTTGGCGTTACGTCCCCACTGGGACAGAGCCTGCTTCTCAGCTTAGTGTTCTTATGAGCATTTCCACGGCTATTAACTGAGAGCTTTCATAGCCAAAGTTGCCATTTTCGCATTCGTATATGGTGTGGCAGGTACGATGATACTCTATGCCCAGGGAAGTCAAGGAAATTTCCTTTACGAAAAATGCCTGGACCGACCGGGAATCGAACCCAGACACCTTCAGCATGGCTTAGGAAGGCCCCTTATAATACTTATAATACACATGCGTATTTCACGGCTAACGTTATTGTCAGCCGTCAGCAAGGATCCAAGGTAGACGAACTACGTTTTTGAGTGTAAAGACCATATTTCTTTCCACTTACTTATTTTCCTTGATGGAGAATCACGAATAACTTATGAAAATGGCCTGTTTTAATATTAAAACAATATTTTTTGCATTAAACTCGATATAATTCGAAAATTACAACTTCTAGGAAAAGTATTCATATAATCATTATGGCTTGGAATCATTTCAAGATGCTTACTGTATTATCAAAACGTATTTATTTTGACAAAAAATCAAAATTCTTGAAATTCGACCAAAAGTTGTTCGTAGAAAAACCTTTTTATTAAAAATTTCCCCATCATGAAACTTTGAGCTAAACATCTTTTTACTATCAACATTCTATGGTGGAATTTTAACAAATATTGAAAATGGGGTATTTGTGTAATTTAAAACTTAAGTTTTGTTTTTTTAATTTTTTATGAAAATTGTGAGCCGCTTCTAACATGACCTACAACCTTCAGACGCTCTAAAATAAAAAATCGGCGTATACCATTTCGGGGTGAAATTTTTTACTTTTTAATACAAATTATATTATTTTTGAAACAACTCTACAAACGGAATTTGACCTTCCTGAATCCGAATATGGTTGCCAAACTCTTATCAATACATCATTTATGGATATAATGAATAGTTAAATTTCAAGAACTACGTGGAATACGCCTAAATACAGGCAACTTCCAAAGGATTTCCCAGACGTCTAACAGAAATTCAATTATTTCAACCGAATGGGCAAACTGGTACGAGTTTCGATGATGAAATCTGGTTTGGGGATAGATTCTATGTATACTTACAAACATACCAAGGTTGATACCATGTTCAAATCCTTGTTTAGAACTAGAAGTTTATGAATGTTCGTCGGTGTACTGTACATGATTCTGAAATTTTACATTATTTTCTCAGAAAATATACAATGTATAGCAAAAAAAATTACATAATACACAATTCCACAATAGTTACGATAAACAACGTTAATTTATACTTGTGATTCATTAGAAAAAAGAAAAAAAAGTCGTGTGACAGTTCAAAGCAATGGATCATTAAAATAACCAAAACGGCCGTTATGGAAAGCATAGATAGCGCCACCGTAGCCTTGTGTGTTTGACAGAACAGCAATGCTGTCACAATGTTAAATCCCATATACAGTGGCTCCTTTGTTTTGATGCGGTGAGCACTGACAAAAATTACATTCAATGATCCATTCAAACAACATAATTTTATTTGACGAGTGCTCTTCAGGATATTCATCAATTCATTACGCTGATAGCCTTATTCGTTTTTCCTCTTCTAGAGACCCATCTACGATGGATTAGGTCTTGTTCGACTCTACTCACCTTTGTTGCCTGATTTCTGATCATGTCCCTGTTACATTCAAATATCCTATATTTACGAGCCAACTGGAATGGTAATCTTGAAGTTAACATTTCTTTACAAGCACAACTTGACAATGGCAATGCTCTTGAAACCTGAGCATATACCATTGTTGAAACTAGGGGCACTGCAATACCAAAATGTGAAGTAAAATTTGAATCCGTGCTTACCCAAGTAACATTGGTAGCTGAATAAAACTTATCCAGCTAAAATTCTGTTTAAACAGCCTCTTATCAGCTGAACAAGCTGTTATTAAGCTACCAATGTTACCTGGGTATGGACTGTAATTTTAAACTTTTGATCCGCTTCCAAAATGTGAAGAGAAGGCCACTTCAATGCACTCGCGAGCATGCTATGAAAATTATATGGCAAAAAATGTTTTTCTCAATTAAGATACAACAGTTTTGAAAATAAAATTTCTCGATTGTATCCTGGCTCTAAGCCCTTCTGGAAATTCTTTAAATAAATGCCATGGAAAATTTGCCTGTTTCTCATTAACACAACCTCGAATGTCATTTAATAGAAATATATTGTCCCATGTAATCCAACCGCATTGCATAAGAGTTTTGAGAGGAAGCAGCCTTGAAGATTCAATTCAAATCAATTCATCTTATCTATCGTTCTATCTTCTCCCCTTCAGATTATGTGTCGTTATTATAACACTGAATAATCGTCTAAAAACTTCCTCTGCAGGAGATCCAAATCAAGTATAAAATTTCAATTATAATCCTTCATGAGTACAAAAGACTCGGCGCCTGATTCGATTTTCCATTCTTACGTGACAGCTGTATTTTCTCTCTCGCAACCCAAACTAGTTTTTGCTCTCTGGCTCCTTCCTTCCTATCACTTTGTGTTATTCTAATGGCCATGAATAAAATGTTAATAACCATAATAATTTATTCAGCACGCACCCTTTTAGATTTAGTGTTTGCCTTTATATATTAAAATTTTCAAGTGTTTCTCTCCTTCGAAGGGAACCTGAAAAAAAAACAGACAACCAACAAGATGAGACAGCGACTCACAAAAAACAGCGAATCTCCCCGCGAACAAAAGTATTTTTCGAAGGGCTTCATAAATCTTTCTCCTTTTGGGATGCCGCAAAAAAAAAGAACTGGAACAAAAACGCTGGAAATATTTCCAGCCAGAACCGACCCAGATAAAAACAACAGAAAAGGATACTTCGAAGCGCTTGCATTATTCCACCGGTCTGGTCGCTAATTCCTTCGCGCTTCGCTCTTCCAGGGGGAACGAAGAAAAGTCCACATTCTCGATAAAGTCATCAAAGCATATTTTAAATTTCACCTTTCTTCACGGTTCGTATTTTGCCTACGGCAAGCAAAATGACAAGCATTAAAAAAAGGGGAATACTCTGTGTTTAAGTAAAAAAAGCCAATAAAATAATTATACATAAATAAACTCGCAGCTATTAAGCAAGACCAAGCTGAGTGTCATGAATTATAATCCCATCAGTGGAGAAACTTTTTGTAGAGGAGATTTTCTCGACTTCGCAGGTATTTACCACTCGATATACACATGCAAAAATGATCAATTGGTAAAAAAAAGCTCAAAACTAATAACTGTGGAAGTGCTCATAAGAATACTTAGCTGAAAAGTAGGATCTGCCCTAGTTGGAACGTAATGCCTGCTAGAAGAAGACATACGCAATAGTTTGAATATTTTTTGTGTGTAGTTATAATCGGTAAAAATTTTGATATAAGTAATAATAAAATAGAAAATAGTAATAGGGAGATTTTAAAAAACAACAAACATATATGAGATCTTGTGCTTACTTTCATTTTTTATCGTGTAAAATCATAAAATCCTTGAACGCTGATTTAAGATTTTTCAATGATATTTTAAAATATATATCTTTCAGTACTGTTTGAGAATTTTTATTTGCTAATTTACACCCTAATAATTATTTCTAATTATTTGATTAACCTATTTTGGATAAACGAGTGTTGATGATCCTTTTTCCTATGGCATGATAACATTTTCCCCTTTCACCTACATTGCGTAAAGATATTTTTGGTTTTGTTCCCCTGCAGCCCTCCATGAAGCGATGGGAAGGGATTAAAGGTGAATCCCCTCTGTCACATCAAGAAGCTGACAGCGCATCCAATGCGGATTTTTTTCTCTAAGTTTCAGAGGCTTCAATCCACGGGAACAAAAGAAATTGTTGGTTTTCTATGGATTCGGGTTGGGATTCAAACCGTAAAGGGAAAACGCCAAAAGTTGTATTCAGGAACGCGCAGATATAATTCGTGTCGTCTTCAGGGATTCTTGTAGCACAAGAACCACGGTGAAGATTGGCGAAGGACATGAATGGTGAAAAGTCGTCGCTCTCGTCCATATGGTTTCGAAACAATTCATCATTCGGGTTTTAATAAGTTTTTGGTGACGAAAAATGTTGCTGGCTTCAAAAGAGAAAAAAGGTAAATATGCAGGTCGCAGAAGGTTGAATTATTTTCACAACCATTTTGATGCATTCTTTGAGGTGATACTGGTGTTTGAGGTTATGGTTTTCAGTCAGTTATCAAACTTCAGAACAGAATTTTTGCTTACACCCGACACACGGTTCAAGTGTTTTCTTAAAACACTTCGAAGATTTAATTGATTTATTTTGATTTTTGCATACATTTGGCAGTTAACACTTTCAACCTAATGAATATTCATAGCAATATTCTCATCCGCACTCTCTTGGCACGAGTATGATTTATTATCACAGCAGAAGCAATATGTGCCGAAAACTGCTTCTCATTATGAATTCATCTGCCCACCAAAGTGCGGAATCCCAGCGTGTGCTTAGTAGTGTTATAAGGCTAATCAACCCTAAAGTAAACCCCAACCGTTCAATGCAGCAAACGCAAGACCCTATCGATTCATGCAGAAGAGGGAAGTCAAACGCCGAATAGCAAAAAAATGCCCCTCATGCTTTCCATTGCGACCCAGCCATGCGATTCACAGAGAAAATTAAGTTTAAACATATTCCAAATTAAATCAAGGTTCTGCCTTCTGGCAACGAATAATGGTAACGCACGGCAAATGGAGATAGGATTTTGAGGCACAACCTGGACTGAACAGTGGTTCTAATCGTTCTATGAAGCAGTCATAAGTCATATTACTTGGTATTTTTGCACTATTTTCCACAAGTTCTTAAAAAATACTTTTCATTTTGGAATGTTTGTAGATGTTGAAGATGACCAATACAATACAATTTATTTTTTGATTTTTGGCCTATGGGCTGCACCACTGTGGACCTCTCGAAACGGTTGAAAGCCACGCACACTCGACGACACATAATGACTGAGAGAGCCAGCGAGAGCTGAATAAACAAAATTCACGAAATTAGCTAATAATTCAATCGCAGCCCAGGTCAACCCCCGATGGTGGCCGGCTAACGTAGATCGAGACATACAGAGGCATTGCTGACTGCTAAAGGGGTGTTAATTCGGAGTAGCAAACCTCTCCAAAGGGAAAACATGTACGACTTCCTGTGAGTTCATGAGTTTCGGCAGGAAGTGTCAAGGAGCTAGAATAGGCGAATGAGGAGGAGTAGGAGGAGGGGGTAATTTATACTGCCTAGAATTTCACGCCACTGCCACTACTGCATTATACAGTTTCGACTTCTGGACTTACGGCGGCAGCAACGACTAAAGCTCATCTAGCCAGCCTTTAATGATGATGATGGTGGCGATAGTAATCATGTGTTTCTTGGTTTTATTTCACTTTTATGGAATGCGTATATTATGCTGAGTTCGGAATGATTTAGGATACTTGCAGCAGCTTGCATGCTTTTACTTATTATTATTTTCTGTGACTCATACCTCCTTGACGATTTCCCATGGAGTATTATTACCTTTCTTGGTGGTTGCTGCGTTCATTGAGCCTGACTCGTTGACGCGAGCGTCTTTGTGTTTCTTGGAACCACCCGGTCTTGCATCTCCTGGTGATGCTCTTGGCCTCTTCGGCGTGAAGGGGACGCTCTCCGTCCTCTGGAATTTGTCCCTCGTTGTGTTGGTTTCCCTGACAGTCTTGGCCGCCGACAACTCCTTCTCAGTCAATTCCGCTTTCTGTGCAACGGCTGACCATTCCTTGGGAGCTAGTCCAAGGGTTCCTTGCATCCTCAACACCAAATTCTTTATGTCTTTGTGCACATTGCTTCTTTTATCCACAAACTCGTGCAACCCATCCACCAGTTTCTTAGCTGCTAAAACTCTCGATAGCTTTGGAACCTTCGACCATGCTCTGAGCTGACTCTGTTTTTGCTGCTCTCGAAGCTGCTGCTGCTTTGCTGTTGTTCTTCCTGATCGCGTTGCTGTTGCCCTACACACCAAATTTTGAGTTTGCCTTCCAGCAAACTGAAATGCTGGAAGAGCTTCAGCAATTTATATTTTACTGGTAATTCAGTAAAGTAAAAATTATTTGTTGCATAATCAGCAAACTGTTAGTTTACTGAATTGATCAGCAAAACAACTGTCAAAAACTTAGTGTTTTTTTCATCTCGTTCAAAATATTTGTTCTCCATGGATGAGTATTATCACAAGTAAGTATCAAAAATATTTTCAAATTTTAAAATCAGGAAACAATTGGAGATGTTTGTTTATATTTTCAGACATTGATCTTCTAGTTTTACGCGGTTCCACAGAAAAGCTGAAGATTTTGCCAGTTCCAAGAACAAAACCCATTGGAAACAAATGATTCATCACGGAGGTCAAACGGGAAAGTTCAGCGTAATGACAAACCAAACACCGAAAGTGATCCATTTAAATGTTTGTATAGTTAATATATGTACCGCAATACAATACGTTATTTTATGTGGAACCAAAATGTAATTAATTTATCAAGCCGAATTCAAGAATTGCTGGTTGTACAGCAAATATTGTTTGGGATTAAATTACTGGTTATTCAGCAAACGGGTTTGCGCATTGCTGAATTTTCAGCATAAGAGCTGTCAGTTTCCTGACAATCCAGTTTGCTGAACGATCAGCAAATATATTTTGCTGGAAGGATTGCTGAACTTACAGCACAAAAAAAAATCAGCAATTTTTTGCTGATTGCCAGCAATAAAAATTTGGTGTGTAGCTACAATGGTGGTGATCTTACTATGCCACATTCGGCAAAAAGGTTCGCCGCGCCTTCTTCGATTTCTATTAGACTCCCTTCCATTCTTCTGCACACCCCTCTGGGATGCTATCATTTCCCGCAGAATGAAGTCGTTTTTCATGATCCCATGGTTATCTATGCAAGCACGCCTACCAAGCTTTAACCAGGACGGGGGCAATCGCTCTATTAGCCTACTCGCCGTTTCAAGTTAGTAGTACCCATCCTTGCTCGGGGAGTACAATAACACGACTGTCATCTCGGTGGCGCAATGTGGTGTGTAATCCGTAGGGCTTCTTGCAGATATGTGTTTTTTGTAGAGATTCACTAGAACCCACTAATGAACCCCCGCCACATCCTAGGTAGACCATGCTTGAGGCCCTGGTCAGATGGACCAGACGCTCGGCTACCTCCCGGAGGAAGTGCTAAAGGTGGTATTTCAACTCATTATAGATCTGCTTCGCAAATCTCACTCTTGAGATTTTGAAGCAAAATCACTCAATCAACTCAAACCGTAAAAAATGATTCAGTCGCAAAACCCGTCAAAAACTCGTGAAACCCGAATGTTGTTGTTTACGTTAGAAAGGATTACCGTAAAACGGGGTAACTTTGATAGTTTTTTCGAAGAAAACTTCAATATTTATGCATGCTGTTCCAAAGAATTACAATTTATATTTTTAAAACAAGTACTGATATCCTAATTATCGATTGCACTTGATAGAGTGTCAAAAAATTTATTCTGTATGGATATATAATTTTCCATTTAATCGAAAGTCGGTTTTCTGTTTTGGGGTAACTTTGATAATGGAGTATAAATCGAACAAGATAGAATGAATTTCGGAACATTTATAGGGCGTTGCATACCTCTAGGCGTTTAACGTTATATGGAAATTTCTGACTTAGATTACAAAAATGGTCCCAGTTTGTAAAAATGGTTTTCGCTAAGAGATTTGAGACCGAATTCATGTTCTACTATAACTAGGCTATCATGAGTAAGTGACGAACTCATTATGACTTTATCAAATAGTGGTCGTAGAACAGATTGTTTGTAAGCGTTGCAAAAATGCTAAAATCTTGTAAATTTTTAATATTTGCATAAAAATCCTCAAATGCACTTGATTCCAACGAAAATAGCTTTGACATGAAGTGTCATATTAATACTCTTTACGTTTGCATTCGTTTTTCTTAACTAATTGACAGAAACTTCGTTATTTCGTTTAGTATGTTAGGGGTCTCGCACTATCAAAGTTACCCGCATTATCAAAGTTACCCCGTTTTACGGTACTATAATTTTATCAGACCAACAAGAAATTATTGCCGTTTGTGAGTAAACTGTGGAAATACGAGACAATGAGTCAAAAAGGTGAGCCAACTCATCCATGATTTTTTGACTGCTGAGTTGCTCATCAAAAGACAAGGTTGTAGGTAAATGTACGAGCAGGTTGGTGCAAAGAAGTGATTGTTTAAAAATCTATGTACATATCTGGCAGGATCTGTGTAGTAAATGACATAATACACGAAGGCAGCCCTACGAAATTCAAATCTTCAAAAGATTCATATCAGTATGCAAAATCACACTAGTTCGCAATAACGACACACAAAATACAGCCATCAACCCATAATAGTTAGCAATAGAAGAAACCCAACACTCATTGTTTGACATGCAACTTCGCCCCATCCCTCCATCCACAATCTAATGTCAGGTCGTTTGAAACAGATGTGCAAAGCCAATGACGACACCCGTTACCCAAATGTATCACCGACCTGTCGTGTAATTACTAGTGTCAAGCGACGTCTCCGACTTCATTTGAATATTCTACCCTCTCCCATGCTTTCCTTTTCTTCGGCCCCGATACCGTGTGTCTAGGTTTCGGCAAGAAATAGCAAAAACGTTTCTTCACCCAAGAAGAAGGTTCACTACTGCATTCTGAGAGTGCACTAATGCACATCACTTTTCGGGGAGTGCAGAAGCGCATCTCAAAGGCGGCAAATAGTCGGAAAGACAAGAGGAAATTAAACCCAACACCGACTGACACGACAGTGACAGCTTTAAGTTTGTGCCGCTCGCTCACTGTCGTCTCTGGCTGTCTGTCAGCCGAGCTTCAAAAGCTCATTAGTAGGTGATTGTTGGGGAGAAAGGAATGCCACACTTTCGCACCATCATCGCATCGTAGTCGTTCGTTTTCCTCCAGAGTGCCGCGCCGTTTGTGATGTGGCCCCTTCAGTCAGCGGATGAAATGCCGAAAAAGGGTTTCCTGTAGAGCCTTCCGACTTTTTTGGAAGTTAGACAAAACTTGGATGTTGAACGGTTACGTTAGCGATATTTAGCATACAAATTAGTCGAGCATACATTCACTCGGTGGCACATGCTGAGATGTACCATTTCCGTTTATCTGACATAACTTTTTCACATAATAGATAGGTATGGAAGTTTATGACTGAATGTTGGAAGGCTATTAGACGACTAATGAGACTAATGAGAAATGCTCAATTCAAGACAAGAAGACAAGAAGACAAGAAAGACAAGAAGACAGAGAAGAAGACAAGAAGACAAGAAGACAAGAAGACAGAAGACAAGAAGACAAGAAGACAAGAAGACAAGAAGACAGGAAGACAAGAAGACAAGAAGACAAGAACAAGAAGACAAGAAGACAAGAAGACAAGAAGACAAGAAGACAAGAAGACAGAAGACAAGAAGACAAGAAGACAAGAAGACAAGAAGACAAGAAGACAAGAAGACAAGAAGACAAGAAGACAAGAAGACAAGAAGACAAGAAGACAAGAAGACAAGAAGACAAGAAGACAAGAAGACATGAAGACAAGAAGACAAGAAAAGAAGACAAGAAGACAAGAAGACAAGAAGACAAGAAGACAAGAAGACAAGAAGACAAGAAGACAAGAAGACAAGAAGACAAGAAGACAAGAAGACAAGAAGACAAGAAGACAAGAAGACAAGAAGACATGAAGACAAGAAGACAAGAAGACAAGAAGACAAGAAGACAAGAAGACAAGAAGACAAGAAGACAAGAAGACAAGAAGACAAGAAGACAAGAAGACAAGAAGACAAGAAGACAAGAAGACAAGAAGACAAGAAGACAAGAAGACAAGAAGACAAGAAGAAGACAAGAAGACAAGAAGACAACAATTAGAATAATTTCAGTTTAAGTAATGTTTTCAACTACTCCAGCTTTTGAAACGATTTGCTATTGATTACATGTTGTTATAAACAGGAAATATTCTCTTTTGGAATTCCAATAGCAACATTCTCCGACACAACTTTTACGTCCTCCCCAAAGAACATCAGTCAAACGCTCCCTCATCCTACCACCGAATGGTGTGCAAAACAGCTTGCAACAAACGAGCAGTGTAAGATTGTAGGAATCTTCCGCGAAGCTGATTTTAATGAGCTTTGCGAAAAGCGATTTAAAAGTTCACTACTTTAACGTACTTCAGTCAATCTGCGTCACTTTCGCCACCGCAGCACCACGGTATCCCTTTTTTCCCCTCACCGAGAGCTTACCCATGTTCTACACCGAGATAACAAGATGTAGCAGAAAGGTATTATATTTAACTTAATCTTGATTTTTATTGCCATTCTCTCCGTGTGGCTTTTGGGCTGCAACCGGTAGGTAGATCGAATCGTCGCTGCGCGCAAAGACGCACTCTACCAAAGCTCCAAGGTTCACACCAACCGGCCTCGACGGGCTGGAGCCTGGTCTTGTTCGCTTCTCAGTTGGGCGACATCTTCGCTCATTTTCATAATTCCAATATCAATATGCTAATTCAATCACAACGAGGCACCACATCATTAGCGAGCGTAAGGTGTACACGTTGCCAGAAGATCCCGAAGCGCTAAGAAGCATTGCGGTGGGGGAGCATGAATGAGAGATGAGCGGTGGGTAACTTTTCTTCGGCTTTGGATTGGATGTAGGCTCTGGTTACGCTTCATACTCTATGCAGCGTAGGAAAGCAGGGATGAACCTTGTACTATTTTGTCGATTTTTTACTAAGCAAGAAAATAAGAAATTTTTTTTTTACCGCGCAGATTTGCTTCTCATTACCAGATTTGTAATGTAAGGTAGTGCGTTCATCAATAATGATGAAAAGCTGATTATAATTGGAACGAATTCTAGCCTTTTCCTTCTAGACATGTTCTAGCTCTGTTTATAAATCAGATGCTATAGTTACTACATTATTATTATTATTAGAGTTGTGGCTACAGCGGAATGAAAGACGATCAAGCAGCCAATGGTTGAAGTCCTATATCCGTATTCACCAGTATTATAGTCAGCAGCTGGATTCAACTAGTGCTAGTGACAGACAAAGATATATTGCCAGTGGAGGCCAGATGTGTTGATGCCAGTTTTTGGTCATGGGATGAATACGGAGATACCACTTCAATCGTTGGCTGCTTAATAGACGATATGGGTTTCTTGCCAGTTGTGCGTCAGGCTCAACGTTAACGATGGCGTAGCGACATCACTAATTGCCTGTATGGGTTACTACGAGTTGTTCTCTGACCGCTCCTCCATTACACTATCCTGTATCTTAATGAGTGAACGAACAGCAAAGAAGCTGTCAGTCAATCGACATCCTTGCACCTTCAACGATACCGGTGGGTTCCACAACTTATTATTGGTTCTCCTGACTCCCTTCAGTAGTAATCGGGCGGACCGGTGAAGCTAACGTAGAGTTTTACGACCGGTGGAGCATAAACACGTTTCGCATAAGGACGTTTCGAATAATGGACATTTGGAATAATGAGATTTATATGCCTTCTTTAAAATGCTACCTGTTCTTGTATGAAACTGCTTTATGCGAAACGTCCATTATGCCAAACGTCCGTATGTAAAACGTCCTTATGCGAAACGTATTTATGCGAAATGGGTAACCCTCTTCACAGGTGGCCCGCCACCCATTGCCGATACTACGTGACTTAAGATGCCAATGTCGACATTTCGATATTGTTGAGGTTTAGATTTCAGTTGCTGCTTCCTAGTATTGCTGTTTGCGTTTGACGTGCAAACCTTGGTCAAATGCGTTCCAAACGCGGTAACACAAACTAATTAAGATGAAGGTGAATTGAAGCCAAACTTCAAATTTTCAAGAGCACGGATCTGAAGAACTAAACAGCCGTTTAAGCTGAAAATTTAATCGATTGGTCACTAGCTGGTGGTGACCAATCGATTAGGTTTTCAGCTTAAATGGATGTTTGGTTCTCCAGATCCGTGCTCTTGAAAATTTGAAGTTTGGCTTCGATTCACCTTCACCTTAAAGGAATCTTGACAACCGTGCTACATATCACCGCCAACCTAGCAATGAAAAGCTATCTTTGATTTCGCCTTCCTTGTGAAAAATCTTCCCGCGTTTGGTGTTCCCGCATTTGATATTTGCATTTCAAACGCACACAGCAATGTTTTGCTTCACACTGCTGCGAATTATGGACAGTCAAATACAGTGCCCGAAATTCCTATAAGCGCATGACCATTTTTCACCGGCACATGTAGTATGAAAGTCCAATACTTCAATAAATCATCTCTGCTTTTAGGTATTCGGATAATATGATATTTCTACCAACTACTAAGACTTTTCTTTCAAACAGTTTGGAATGAAGAGGAAAAAACGGGATTTGAGTATGGAAATTATTATAAGCGCACCTTTATTTTCAGATCATAAAAAATCATATCACAAGAACACAACAACTTTAGTACTTGGTTTGTTTACCATTTTTTCAGAATTGTTTCATAAATTCGTTTCGGCATTGAATCGACGAGGTCCTGCAGCATTGTCAAAGGAATTTTACGCCACTCCTCTCTAACAGCTGCTTCCAGCTCTCGAACTGATCCGAACTGCCGTCCTCCACTGTAAACTTGTCTTGCGAGGATTCCCCAAAGATTGGGTTTAGGTCCGGACTCCGCGCTGGCCAATCCATAACTGGGATGTCCCGCTCCAAAAACCATTGTTTGGAGGCCTTGCTGACATGGATCGCAGCGTTATCTTGTTGAAAAACAAATTCGTTTTCCATCACATCCTCCGTAAATGGGATCAAAACACTGTCCAGAAGCTCAACATAGTTTTCGGACTTCATTCTGGTAGTAATTGTTGCAATCGGGGTTTTACCTCTACGTGAAAATGCAGCCCAGACCATCAAACTTCCTTCATCGAAATTTCTGCTCAGCTTCACTTGCGGATCCTTCCGAAGATCGTGCCAATAATACGCGCAGCAGTCAGGACCATCAAGATTAAACTTCTTCTCGTCGGAAAAAATCACGTTGTTCCATTCCCGCTTCCAAGACATATGGTTTCTGGCAAAATCCAGTCTTGCCTGAACATGCCTCGGAGTAAGGTTGGGTTTTTTGGCCTTTTTCGTGTACACCATGTGTCCAGATCCACGTAGTATTTGAGATACTCGCCTTGTTGTGATGGAAAGACCCAATTCCTTCTTAATACCGGATGAATCCAGCTCCCCGGCTTCACCAAGCTGGATAATTCGGTTCCTCTCACGGTTGGTGATCTTGGAGATGCCCTTGTTTTTCTTCCGGATGCCGTAATTCTCACCTTTCTTCAGGAAATTTCGCACGACCGTCTCTCCTCTACCGATCCTCTTGGCGATTGCACGGTTACTTTGGCCAACATCCTTCAATTCAAGGATTAATCTTCGCTCCGTTTCGTCCAAGAACTTTTCTTTCGGCATCTTGAAAACTGTCAACAAACAACACTGTGCACGAATCGCAAAACTTTCCGCACGCATCCGTTTACATCGGCAGCAAAAGAAAATGACAAGTTTTTGTAGTGTGAGTGAAGCAAACACAAATGGCGTTAGCTTGGACACTGTGCGCTTATAGGAATTTCCTGGCCAAAAAATGATATTTTTATTTCACAAAATCGAAAAATTATTAATTTTGACTGTCTTTCATACAACCAAGTGGAAATATAGTAAATATCATTTTAGTAACAGATCGTCAATGTTTTATGTAATAACTAGTCGCAAATGTTGAAAAATGCGTGTGCGCTTATAGGAATTTCGGCCACTGTACTAAATGAACTTCATTCTATTGATGCCACTTAACCTGATTGCCGGAGCAATCCTGTACCTTTTAATACTCTAACTATTACTATACCCTTTATGCATCATGATTTAGATAATCTCCTGGACTGGCAAGCTGGGTTTCTACTTCTGAAAAACCGACAGTATAGCAAGGTTGGCGGTATTCTACCAGTGGAATATCCTGACGAGCTTTGAACTTATGATATAACCCAATTGTTATTTTCTTTCATGTTCAACTTTAAATGCTAGGACTTCTAGCTAGACATTGCCATCTACAACATCTTGTCGTGCACAGTAGCTCGACTTGCTACATGCTCGACATCTCTACAAACAGTAAATGACACAAGAAATGTGGGGTTGGATTGAATACAATGGCCAAGTGGCAGCAGGAGTGGAATAACTCGGAGAAAGGAAGGTGGACCCACTCATTCCTAACGTGTCGGGGTGGACAACCATGGACGACATGGAAAAGTTAACTTCTTCCTGGCCCAGTTCTTGTCAGGCCATGGATGCTTCCGTAAATATCTGCGCAGATACTGACACGCGGAGTCTCCACATTGTCCGACCCGTCTAAACATCGAGGAGACATCGAAGCGCGTTATATTCGACTGCCCTCAATTCAGGGATATACGAAGCAAGAGGATGTCAGAAACCGCAAGCGTCCTAAATCCGGAAAACATCGTGGAGAACATGTACCAGCATGGAAACACTTGGAATGTTGTGAACAGAGGGATAACGCAGATTATGTCGTTGCTCCAAAGAAGATGGCGTGAATATCAGAGAACTCCGGGTCACAATCGGAGTACGCTAGATCCTCCGTCGGGGACTAGACCGAGAAGAGCGGGCGTAGCGTAGTATCGGTAATAACCGGTCTTCGGGGAGCCTGTGTCCGCCACCGGGGTCTAGCTGAGTAATTCGCGAAACAGCACAGACAAATGGTCATCGGAACGCCTGTGAACCGGAAGTTTCCCTCCACCGGAATCGCAGGACCGACCTTGGCATAAGCCCGCCGCCGGGAAAGTATTCATCGGAGTAGGATAGATCAACCGCCGGGGACTACTCTGAGTAGTACATATCACCGGCCTGAGTCGTCGGAGCGCTAGTGACCCAGAAGCCATCCTCCAACCGGAATCGCTGAATCGACTTCGGCACTCCACTGGCTAGTATAAAAGCATGAAGAAGCGCGAAGCCGGAGTAGGCTAACTCCACCCTCGGGGACTAGGTCGAGTAGCATCGGTCGTCACAAACCAGTTTTGGGTCGTCGGGGCGCCAGTGAATCAAGTCGTTCTCCAACCGGAATCACTAGATCGATCTCGGTATCCAACTGGTCAACCAGGAGAGCTCGAACAGCAGCAGCAACGAAATGCACACGAGCGTCCAGTAGAAGTTCAACAGGACTCTGTCATGAGGCCAGCTCAAGGAAAGTATGTGCGTCGTATAAAAAGCAATCTTCAACTGCTAATTTGGCAAAACTAGTAGTCGCAGAGACACCGTAGGTTTGTCATAATGAGCAGTGTTTTTGAAGAAAATAAGCTCCAACAGCGAACTAGCATAACAGCTAGAGAGCCTCGGCCACTGTAACAACCTCTAACAATCTTTTAATCGTACCGCTAGCTTGGAGAGCCAACCTCCAAGCAAGGTGCTACCACCTAAAGCACCGTGTCGAGTACGGCATCTCGCTTGTCGTAGCTTCAACTCTCTCTAACGAACTGCCCTCAAACAGCTTCGTTGTAATCCAGAGTTATGACGAGCTTGAGCACCGACACTTCTATGCTGCGATCATTGAATATTGCTTCTCGTACTGATCCAAACAATCTGCTCTTAATTGAGCCCGGGCCGAACACTCCACCAATTACTGCAGTAACACACATGTTATAATTGTGAATAATCAACATATATGTGACCTAAGGGGTGCGGTCTCGACCATTATGGACATTCAATTTGAACACATTTTTTTCTACCAGTGCTAACCGTTGTTTGTTTGGTTGTCTCGCAGAAAACCATTTTCAAGATGCACACTTACAATATTTCACACAAAGCTTCTGCAATTTGATACAGGTAATAAGTCCAATCAATCAGCTGAATCAGATAGTTTCGGACCGTATGTTAGTTAAAAATATATTTTACAAAAGTTTGAAAAACTTGCTCATCAATAAGACCAAGTAAACGTGATTTCAACAGTTGATAGTTTTTGTGTCACATGATATGCATACCAGTTTTTAGCGTGACGAAGTAATGGCTACACATTCCTAGGCATACTCGGATCATTTTGATTGAAATTTTAGCTTGACAGCAGCCTGGCTGCTTGTTGATGTACAGCTCACACCCCCTAGTATTTGACTAGTTTTGGTCATATGTCAGTTTATAATACACATTTATAACATGTGTGTTGCTGGGGTGTCTAACCTATGGTCGCACGACTGACAACACACAGTATCGCCACTGAATCTTGGCCCATGAGTGAGTATATCCGATCCTGAGTCAGAACTTTCTGATGTCGAGGATTAGGATTATCTTGCCACTTTTCTGTTATGTTCTTGATTCTGCGCAGGGAGGCCTCTCGGTTGTTAAACCACGTGGCTTCCCATACGCTTCGAGACATTTGCTTCACTCAGTGGGTAGCGTCACAGTATGGTACGGTAGGTGCTACCTCCTTTTGAGCACGACGACCCTAACATTTACAGACTCCTTAACTGCCTAAGCGTGCTTATCAAACGTCAGCTTGTTATCGATAGTCACACCCAGCAGTTTCCCTGTCTTGACTGCCTTCTCGCCGATGCTAACGACGTGATGAGGAAACTCGGCTCGGTCGGTGGTGATAGTTGAAGCAAAAGTGCATGAGCTTAGACGTCTCGATAATCATAAAGCATACGCTACGCTACGATCCCACAGCTTCTGGCATTTCATGCCTAACTCGCCTAGCGTATCTATCAAACACGACTAGGGTAATATCATCGGCGTACACAATGATTTGCACTCCTTTGGGCATGCGTGCAAAGACGCTGTTCATCACAATGAGGAACAGTGTCACATAGATAACAGACTTTTACGGGATGCCATTCTCTAACGTTTTCGTGAGTGAAGTCACACCTGCGTTCCAAACCTTGAACGTTCGATTCCGTAGAAAGTTTGACACGTAATTAAACACGCGCCCCTGGAGGTTCCATTTATCGAAGATCAGAAGCCTCCATGTCATATCGTAGGCCTTGGACAAATCGAGGGAGACTTTGGATAAATCGAGGATCCGTCCATGCCTCTCTTACTTCGAGTGTCATACCCATGCAACTAAGCAGCATGATTGGTCTATATCACTCTGTTAGCGTCTTACATAGGAATAACTAATCCTTCTTTCCATTCTGCAGGAATGACCCTGGAGAGCCAGACCTGGTTCATAGTATCCAAAAGAGCCAACCGGCCGATAATAGGTAGCTTCCTTCGGAGAGGATAATATATATCGTCAGGACCAGGGCTGGGAATGGTAATAGTAGTAGGCTTGAAATTCGCGAAAATCACGTGGCTTCTCTCACTATAGTTGTTTGAAATCGTGAATTTCACTGATTTCCCTGACTGTGATTTGTTACGCTTGCCTACTGATTGTGAATCTTAGAACTTTTTCCAACTCTGGTCAGGACTCGCTGCATCTTGTTTCCATGAACTCTACATTGAATAACATATTTTGACAGCACGGGTGCAGACCTAATACACGAAGAATGACCGACACAAACAAGACAGTGTACAGGGGTTCACAACACATTTCTCACGTAACAAGTCTGATTCAAGACTACTTAGACTTTCGTCTGAGTAGCTAAGCTCCACTTCGGCTATCGATTTGGCCCGCAGAAATGTATCACTGAAATTGTTGTTCGTCGAAACCTTGGCGAATTGGTCAGCAAAGGCCTCAGCAACCTTACCCGCATCGTTAGTGAAGCTTCATTCTGAACTGATCACTTTTTGCACATGCCTATTCTTACTCACCTTTCTCCAAAGCTTGCTAGAGCTGATGGATTCCGATATGTCTGCCGTAAATTCGATCCATGTGTCCTTTTTGGCATCTTTGAGCACCTTTCTGGACTTGCTCGTGGCACGCTGAAACTTTTTCAGCTTACTAGCCCTCGAGGGATCATCCAGAGCCAGTCCACGTAGCGCTCTAGGCGACTCACGTCGACTTTTGATTGCATTGTAGACATCGGTACTCCACCAAGTAACGGTCTTGGAGCCGCCTCTATCGTCTGCCTTAGGGATGTTACGATGTACGGCCTCACGTATCAGGGCACACCATTCTGTGAAGGTAAGCACCTTGTGACCATCAGGGAGTTGGCGACAGATATCTTTGCAGAACCCGTCCCAGTTTGCCTTTCCAATACTCCACCTAAGACTCGTCACAGTAGACACGGGGTCTGCGGTCTGCAACATTAACATAAGGAAGTTATCATTACCGCTTAAATCATTGTCAATCTTCCAGATAAAGTAGTTGGTGGCATCCCACGAGGCTATGGAAAGATCGAGCACGGTTCCAACCCCAGTGGTAGGATCGATCCTAGCCGGTCTTCCATCATTCAGTACCGAGTACCGTAGCGTGTCGAGTACTTGATACGAGCGCTTTCCTCTAACGCTGAAATTGCAGTTTGTGCTAAATGTGGAGTCTTCTCAATATTTGGAAAATCTGCACAGTGTGGGGACTCTGATTCCACATTCCACTAATTTATGGAGATGTTTTCTGAAACATTCGTGGTCTGCTAGGAATCGCGTAAGGTGGAAGTTTACCTCTCTATACTTTTTACTAATCCTTGTCGACAGGTTTGGGATGAGTCGATTCTGCTTAGTTTTCAGTGTCATGTCCCAATCAGTAATCCCTTACTGCAGTATACATTAGCTTTCAGACGCCTCGTATTGCGTCTTGGACCGCCTAGCTGTTAAAGTTCAACTGATCATTGGTCATCACTCCCAGGAATATCAGCACACGCTTCGGTGCCCTCTGACATTGACCTTTATCCCCTGGATCGTCTAAGATTTGCTACCTAGCGGCACTTTTGTTTCTTTTTGGAGTTAAGAGAAAAGTCGGGTGCATAAACCAGAGTGAACGGACAAATTGGTTCGACGAGGAGTACAGATAAATTTTGAAGGGGAAGAAAGCAGAGCGATTGAACCGATAGAGCATAGATCGCTACAGATAGAAACAGGAACAAAAGGCCCTCGGGAGGGAAACTACCGCCAGGAGGAAGCGGAACGCTAGAAGATGTAACAGTAGGGAGGTTCAAAATTGAAAAATGTTACAAAAGCAATTCTCTCATATGTTCCTCATCATCCTTACTATAAAAATAGTGTTCTGTGAATTTTCAGCTTTCTAGGTGGTGATTAAAAGGTGGCCCAAAGACAATGTAGGTTTGTATGGAAATTACTATGGAAAATCATGCCGTATCGGCATGATATCAATCGAAATTTCAAAGTTGTATCAACGCCCTAGTGTAAATTGACCTTATGTGGCGTAATTCTTCACAACAAATCTTAAACAATAAAAACGTCCGTTTTTTTCTAAGTTTGTCAATTACGTATAACGGACGTTCTTGTTGAGTAGTGTGTGGTCTTCCGATTCCATGGCATGCTCATGCAGGGTGAGCGACGGAATCAAGACCAATTGTTTTCGGTCCGCGTGGCGCGAGTGCGAAAAAGGATTCGCGTTTCTCAGTTTGTATGTATGCTTCAAATAAAACTGAAAATTGTGGCTGCTCAAGGATGAAGGATCAATTGGTGAGCTCGTTTCATGCTTTTTTTTAAATCAATAAAATATATATGACCGCATATTTAATCGTTACAACGGTGGGACATAAATATGATTATTCAACAAACTATCAATGGTTCGTCACTGTAAGTGTCGGCATAAACCCTAATTCATTTCTTTTGTTTTATATTTTCATATGAAATCGCTAGCCTTTTACCTTTATTTTTATATAAAAAAAAGCTTTGAATGGTGCGGTCTGTTTGTCTGTGCTAGAAAAATAGACTTGCAAAACGTTCATTTTATTCAAAACACTTTGAATGGTTCGCTACTGTAAGTGGCGGCATAAGAATATCATGTGATAGACCAGCCAATCGATTTATTTTTTCAATTTGAGTAAAATATTGTTACACATGCTTTCGTTTTAACAGCTGTAGGAATATTGCTTTTGACTATTTGTTCAACAAACTTTGAATGGTTCGTCACTTCAAGTAACGACATTATTTATGTACTCCTATTTGGAAATTTTCCATTTCAATTGAAAATATATATTCCTAAGCATGTTTATATCTCACAAATAATCGTTTATCATGGTCAAATCGCTTAGCAAAGTGAATCCTGTGACCCAACGATCCTCCCCATTAACAACCATCCCTCCCAGTAGCCTTTGTGGAGATGCAGAGGAAAACACGGTCTCTAAATAGCAAAGGTTACACACTAACATTCCTTCCCTCAATCCCACCTGACTGCAAGGACGTGGCTGGCGCCGTTATTGACCATGTATAAATAGAGGCACTGAATTATACACACTGAAGAAGATTATGGCCAATCCCAGCCGAACTTCTAGGTGATTCTTTGTGCATCTTCGCTGACTTTGGTCAATCACGGAATAGCAACCATTGATATGTGTAGTCAGTCTAAGCTAAGCTACGTGATTACATAGATTTTCACAAGGTCATGAGGGCGTTAAAAATGCCCACTAAGTCATCAATCTTAATTTCTTAACTGTATCAGCATCTTAATATAAATTTCTTGCTGTATCAGCGCCCTGGCTTCGATTCATCTTCACCTTAACGCTCTGCAGGACATCACACTAAATTTACAAGCTGTATCAGTACCCTGTAGTGACCTTAGAACATGTAGATTTAGGCAAGGTCATGAGCCTATTAACGCCCTGTACGACTTCAAGTGTTTGTCTTTATCACACACAAATCTTTGCGAGATCATGAGCATGTTAACGCCCTGTATGACTTTCATCGAAGTTTCATAGCTGTAGCACCTAATCGCACGTAGAGTTTAGCGACCTAATCTCAAGTAGAGTTTTTCGAAGTAAGTCCACGACACTGAAGACAGCCTTACAGTTGAGGTCGAAATACGCATATCTGTCAAAGTGCATAAATTCTAGTGACTTTAAAAAGTATAGTACTAAATTCGGTTTTTGTTCATTTATGATATTCATTGATATTGATAACTAGAGTTTATCTATGGAATGAGTTAATAAAGTTGATTAAAGTTGATAAGGATGAGTTGATAAAAAAAATCCTGGAATGATCTTCTCAAGAGTTGTTGTAGGAATGCGTGGAAAGATTTTTGGATGATTCTCTGAATGAATTGTTCTTAGAATTTTTGAAAGGGTTGCTTTAACAGATTAATAAAAAAATCTTAAGAGAAACTTTTGTAGGGGAGAGGCTGGTGGAATAAGTGAAGATATTGCGAGAAAAATCATTGGATTTTCTGGAGCAATTCCCGTAAAATACTTAATGTTTGTTCTCAATTAGTTCCCAAATGTTTTCTATAGATTCGCGCCGAACCCACCTGCTCTAGTACTGCAATTGAGTGCTAGGCGATGGTAGTAGTGTAATGAAATGAGTAGCATAGAATTTAATTTATCAGTTGTAGTATCTAGTTAAGCTTCTTAAAGTTAAAATCCCAGAAATAAAATTATTCCAAATCGAGCTTTAAAAGAAGTAAGAAGTCCAGAAAAGTTGTAGTTCCAAAGTTATTTGCCCAATAAAATTTAGTTCAAAGTGTTGGAAATTTGATAAGTGAAGAGAAAGAAGACGCCTAGTGACTGTTATCGACACCTCCGTGAGCTTTGTGCTAGTGCTTTCGCCGGTATTGCCGTTTCCCGCCGAGCATATTGGCTACTTGACAGCAAGTGGCCGTTTTTCTCCACCGTTCCAATTCCAACGGAAATCGCGAACCTGCCCCAACACTTGATGTTTGTATGTTTCTGGAGAACTGTGAATTAAATCTGGATTTGAAGAAATGCACAATATACAGGAAAAACATCGCCCAACCTGGAAGGAGCACCTGGAACCTGCAACCGGTGAACCTGGAAAGAGCAGAGCATGTTTCAAGAGTATCGTGCATGAATCCTGCAAAAACGGTATACACTTCTGATCCGATTGGTACAAGAAGTCGTGGAGCATATAGAGGGAATTGCGTTTGGGTTCAGAAAACTTCTTCACATTGGAGGACCACTCACCGTGCTTCAACCCTGACGCTGCGCAACAACTTGCCGACAGATATCGGCTTCCAATAATGAGACAACACCCGCTCGCGCTGTGTATGTTTTTCGATTTCCATCTTTTTAGTAGCTCTCTGATGAATCTCATTTAAGGCACCCCGTCGTCGAGTCCCCGTCTTAAAATCATCGCAGGTTGCGTACTATCCCACGCCACAACGCAACAACTCTTATCGGCCAATTCCCGGCGACGACGGCAATATGCAGCGGTGAACACACGGTGATGGCTCTGCTTATTGGATAGCTATTAATTTAATTGGATAATTTAAACGATTTATCGACGATATTACCGCCGGCGGCCTAACCGCTGCTGTGACGATTGTTGATTTTTCTGTAGTTGATCAATTCTGAATGTTAGGTAGTTGTCAACCTTCCTAATGGCTCTGGATAATTGCTAGAAAAGGTCCTGTTGGTTAGAGTTTCCTGTGAACGTTATCAAAAAGGATAATGGATAGACCTTCAACAATTTCAATCCAGGTAAAATCGAATGATAGAACCATATCAATCATTTACTAAATAGGCCCCTTTAAAAAGTTAAGCCACATATAATTTGTGGTGCAGCGCTGCGTTGTGCTTGTTTGGTAAATTCGTTGTGTTTGCCCTTGTTGTTATATGACCGATTCCGGTGTGAGGAAATGGCTTTCGTTGGCTGCGTTATTGAACGGTGAAGCGGTGGCGGCGGCGGCGGCTTGAGCAAACAAACGATTCTAAGGCTCTGATGACACTTTATGTCGGCCCGGGGCATCCAATCGGTCTACAACGGGACCGGGAACCGAGGAATTGAGGAAGGATTGCGACGAAAACATGGTGACGGCGACAACGACGAGAACTCCTACCGCTATCGACGATGTTAGATCGCAAGGAAATGATAGTGATTTGCTTCGACTTAAGTTGTTTGCTGTCTTGGGCTGTGTGCTCTTTTCCTCTGCGCTCTTATCGGGGCGATTAGGCGCGTAGGAGAAGATGGTTCAAAATGTTATCTGGGGATAAATTGCGCCAGATTACATTTTGATTAAATAAATGTTAAATATACATTCACAGTATTTTTTTTTCGTTAGTACAGATTACATTGGTGCTCTTATAATAAGAAAAAAAAATGTTACAAATTCACCCTTCCGATAAATTTCACCCAAATTAACGGTAGAACAGTTTTTGAATGCTTTTTAAAAGTCAATATCATTAAGTTTCAAGTAAAACTTGGTTTCCTTTTTAGGTTGAATAATACAATAGAATAGCAGCTGTAGTTGGCATTTTGACCCATTTTCTTCTATAACAGAATCGAAGAGACGCGTCGCCTGTTGAAATGAGGCGCGTTATTTGTTCCAAGATGCGATGCAATAAGTCAGCAGCGCTGATTAACATTTTCCGATGGAAATGGTAACAAATCGGTTTTAATCTAGGT
Organism: Aedes aegypti; assembly: GCF_002204515.2. Classification (NCBI taxonomy): domain Eukaryota; kingdom Metazoa; phylum Arthropoda; class Insecta; order Diptera; family Culicidae; genus Aedes; species Aedes aegypti. The sequence continues at coordinate 47,476 of NW_018734693.1, forward strand.
TAATGAGCGTTGAAGGAACCGCCTCGTAATGGGTGCTCGTTTAAAGTAGATTATTTCGTTGTTGCCAATTTTTCTCCAGCCATGGGCTCCTCCATCTGTCTAGACGGAAATTGATACCCACGCAAAGTTATTCCTGCGCTGTGAATTACACCAGTGAATTCTACGGGTTCCCTTTCGGCCTGACTCACGGTAATTTATAGTATTTCACACAGATACACACATCCTGCCGCCGGGAAAATTTTATGGCAAGAAATTCACCCTAATTTAAACCTCTAAACATACACACCTCGCATTTCGGCCTGTCTACCTACCTAGCGAAGGATGAAAAATGCTTTGCCTTTTCTTTCCAACTTTTAGGAGGGGGAGGCGTTTGGTCGTTTTTTGCACAACCTTTGCTCGGCAGCGTTGCGTGTTGCTTCTTCTTCTGATGACTCGGTGCTTCCACCGGAACCATTCCAGGATGATATATGGAAGACTATGCCAACAACTACATTCTACGAGACACGGCGGCTGATACCGCACTAGCCGCGTCGGTACACCCGGAAGGAGACGGCGACGGCGATGATTACGGCTGCGAACGGTCGCACAGTTGTTGAATGGTCAGAATTTGATTGGAGTTGATGTTTGCGACATTTGTTGTACATTTGTTGAATTCTGATTTTTTTTATAATAAATGATATTGAAATTTTATATTTTCTGAAATGTTTTATTTGAGTTTTTTAGGTTTCTTAATTGTATTATGGTTGACAAAGCATATAATTTTTGCTTTTATGCACTTGAGGCATAATATAGTGATCCCTTTAAAAGAAAAAACTAGTTTTAAGAAATCGATGTTCTAGTTTGATGAACATATTTTCGAAATATAATGTTTTCAAATATAATGAATCGAAACGCCAAGATTTGAACGTTGTACCGCTTTATAGTTTCTGATCGCGCTACCTTCATTTCATGATAAGCCAACTACAGCTTGACTTAAACAACCCCCTTTTACTAACTCTTTTGCTATCTCGCCAGTAATCGTAAGGATGACGTCATCTGCGAATTCGATAATCTGGGTAGTTTCAAAAATACCACTCCGTCATAAATCATATTTAATAACGTTGAACCGAGCAAGACCTCCTCGTAGAACTCTAGTCGTGACTCTGGTTGACATCAGCCCAGATTCGTGTCATATACCAGTACTCGGTTCTGAGAGTAACTTTCCCGAAATTTTCACAGTCATGGACCAGTATTCTGTACAATAGCCTGCTAAAAGACACTGTTGACCACGGTACAGTAGCAAATGTCTCTTCTTGGACGAATTCTTTGCGCACTCTTTGACAATGCGCAGCTAGATTTGTTAATCGCTTTCTCCCGTTTTGAATGCAGCGGTTACCACCCAGAATGTAACGAGTCCAGGTCGACCGGTGGCGGAACGGTTCTAATCGACAAAGTCTCCAAAGGAGGAGATAGGCTGCTTCAGTAGAGAGATGAAAGAATCATCAGTAACTCGTTGCTAAGGTCTGGGATAGTCTCTGACAGTGAATATACCCTGTGGATAGTAGATAGATAGTATCTGTAGACAGTGGATACACTATGTAGTTTACAAATGGACTGACGAATAAATAAAATAAACTAACAAACAAATTTCCCAGCAGTAGAAAACATTTCCTGAACCGATGCTATCTAATGAGTTACCGGTTAACAGGCGCCCCGACGACCATTTCCCAAAGCTACTTTGTGATTTGCTCAACCAGTCATCGCCAGGTGCAATGACCTAGTTTATTCCGACAGAGAAATTCCGAACAACGAATGTCTTCCTTTTAATCATTATATCGATTCTGCTCGGTTGAGCGCCGAAGTTTATCCTTATTTTCCGCCTATACGATCAGTTACAATATGAACCGGTACTGGCCGGGATACGAGCCACCTTAGAAGAAGATCGGATATCCTCGGTGAAACTTTGCTCGTATGCTGACAAGGAGGAGGGGGTTTGCAAACCTGGAACGTCTGCCAACAGTATCTGTTCCCCATGTCAGGGGGCGGCTGATCATCGCGTCAGCGTGCCAGAGAAGGACTCTAAGCTGAACTTCGCCCTTTGGTCCTCCGGAAATCTAGGGTATTAGCGTCAAGCCAGTAGAAAACATTCAGCCACAGGAACGTCAACGAGAGAAGAATGCAGACCAGAACAAACGACAAAGACCACAGCGTTGAAAATGGAACTAGCGATTGCGAAACTCGATACGTAGAATTGCAAATCTCCAAAATTCGACAGCAGTATACGCATACTCTCCGATGTACTGAAGGTTTCGCGGTTTCGGAATTGTAGCGCTGCAGGAGGTGTGCTTAACAGGATCAATGGCGCGAACATTTAGAGTTTCACTTTTTGATCAAAATGAACCGGCTTTCACACATTCTTTTGATTGATCCGGATATTTTGAGCGGCTCCAATTCTTTTTGCCCATCTCTAATTCATAGCACCTATTTTCAGCACAGCCTTCCGTATTGACACACTTGGAGATCACCTCTGTTACTGGCGGGTAACATTAAGTAGTAACGTTTGTAGAAGCGCGATGAAGTAGGTTTATAATGTGTTAGCTAGTCTTATTTCAACGGTGAGTTGTTTCGACATTCGCAAACGTAAACCCGGCGTATGAGCAGCCCCGAGTGTGTGCATGATGGCCGGTAATGCGAATTGGCAGGAAACCATGAAACGCTCTTAGTTCGTGGGAGGATGACCCATGTGACAACATATTCCGGCTTCAGCAACCGATACCGTGTGGGCAAAAACGGTGGACCGCCAAACTGCTCGAAAAATTAACGGTCGTCGGTCGAGCAACTGCTCGTGGGTCGACCAGCCCAATTCTACATTCGTCGTGCCAAGCCTTCCCTCGCCACCGCAGACAAGCTTAGGAAAGCTTGTGTCCCGCTCTCACCTTAACCATCCTCGGCGTCTTAATCCCGCTCTAAACTTCACCATCCTCAGCCTCTCCGTGTGGGCAACGCTCCCTAGCCTCGCCGGCCACCTCCAATAAGAACATAGGAACCGCCGCTTGCTCTCACCCCTTTCCATTGTAATTTTAGTTGATAAAAAAATAATTTTTTAAGCCACAAATCGACCACGTTTTAATCGATAGGCAGCACTTATACCAACATAAACCGACGTCAGAACCTATTCGTGGCGCTAACATTGACACCGACAACTACCTAAATGATGGTGAAACTACGCCCAAAAATATCCGTCATCAACGATGAACGGTACCCGTCAGAACGCTCTCGGTACATCTAGCGCGACTGAAACAACCAGATATCGCCAGTGCGTACACGCAGTCTCTAGATGCAGCGTTGCCGGATGAAGGCTAGCTCGATAGGGCCACGTCTTGAGGACTGCTGGAGGAAAGTCAAAGCCACCTATTAACGACGCTAGTCGAATGCATTCTATGATACATGGAACGGAGTTCTAGAAAACGAATTGGTTCGACGAGGGAGTACCAGGAGGCTTTAGAGGAGGAGAATACACCGCAGACTGCAATGCTGCATCATGGTACGTGGCAAAAAGCGGAACGGTACAGACTAAAGCGGAAACAGCAAACTTACCTATTCCGGGACAAAATGCACCACCTGCAAAGAGGTGATATCCCAAGAGATGAAGTGGCTGTATTGTTAGCAAGAAACGTAGGAGTTCTATCAGAAGCTCAACGCTGAGATGTGCCGGGATATGGATGGGTGCATCTTGACGGACGTTACACTAGGTGACCGAGAGGTGGAAGCAGCACTACAACGAACATATGAATGGCTGCAGAGAATACAGGCACAGAAGGTCAGGACAGCGAAGGTGATTACTACGTTCAGCTCAGCGGACAGTAGAAACCAACCGACTCCCATGATAGGGGAAGCTCAACAGCTCAAGAACAACATAGTCGCTGGCAAGGAATGGTATCGGAGCCGAACTCATCATGATGGGCCCGGAGAGGTTGGCTGATTGTCTACATCGGCTGAAAGACAGAATGGGGGAGATGTAACAGCTACAGGAGGAGTAAAAGCAAGGCGCCCGATTAGGAAGCAGCGTCACGATAGACGGGGATACTTCGAGGTGGTTGATGAGTTCTCGTTTTCCTCGGATAGGCATGGAACGTGAACTATGCTTGAGGAAGGTTTGCAAGCTCTTGGTGTTTTTTTACTAAGGACTCTGCTGCTACTTTTTCGATTCTTCTGGTCAATCACACAATTAGCAACTTGCTCATGGCCTTCCATGATGAACAATCTTAGTCATAGAAGCAGTATTTAGCGTTTTCCTCGTGTATCAATTACACACTGTCAAGTAGAAATTAACTTCGTTCATGTCTTTTTCCCATCTCAAATCTCGACAAGAGGCAATTCAAATCTCTTGTTAGGATGCGCTATCTTACTTGCTGTGCCTCTTTTCTCCCTAAAGTGTCTCAGCTCTATTTTTTAAATGCGGCAGAAACAGGTCAGCAACAAAACGACTGGGGAGCTTCAAATGTCTAGTTAAGAAGAAAATGAAGACAAGCCAACATTGATGGGCTTACAAGCTAAGATCAGTCTACCCAAATATGAGTGAAGTTTACCCATAATCGCCGAAAAGTGCACACATTCATTTTATGGGTAAAGTGCCTTTACCCATATATGTGTTTGTACGATCTACTGTCGAAATGGGTGGTGTTTACCAATATTTGGGTACTATGAATATGATATAAATTTACCCATATTTGGGTATTTCTTTTTAAATTTTGTTTTCACAAAATATGCCTTACTAAAAGGATGCATTCCAGGTTCCCAATAATAAAAAAAAAAGTGAAATATTTATATTTGATGTATTTAGAACATATTTTTATGTTTTTAGTTTTTAAACATATGAATATAAATCTCAAAATACAAGAAATTACCACCTTTTCAGTGTTGATATAACTCACCATTCTTATGCCGATTAGGAATAAGGATTGATTAAAAAAATTTGATATTATGTTAAACAAATAAAACTTAAAAACAGTAAGGTACGACACTTCGTTCATTCAATTGGAAGTAATTCATTCTCGGCCCCTTCATCTGCATCCATTTCCCTTAGCCGGTTTACTGACGAGTTCACCTTGGAGCTTGAACTGAATAGGGTTACCTGGTAGGTAAATCTCCACGAACTCTACCGCTAGGTTTTAAGCCAAGCACGTTAAAACTTTTGATCAGTATGTCGACTGCTCGTGCTGCTTATCGCTGCTGTTTTGCTGATGTTTATCGTGTTCTTCCATATTGTATAACGTGATTGTTTCCGGCGTAAAAGTAGCTGGAGTAGCAGCGGGAATACCGAATTAAATGGACTGCTGATGAGTGAAGCGTATACTGAAATGAATAAACGCGTATATAATAGTTAGGTTTGTAATAAAACACTATTGAAGTATTATAAATAATACTTACAGATAAAATAATCTAAAATAAAAGAACGGAGCAGAACAACAGTATCAATGTCTGATTTTTTTGATGTTTATGTTCTCACCCAAATATGGGTAAAGAGGATTTACCCATAAAATGGTAAATTCGCGTTACCCATAATATGGGTAGATTTCTCCAATATTTATCAGTGCAATTTCCTTTCATTTATTTAGTTAACATCTACACAGATAACACTGAATCAACAATTTCACGCCACAATACTCGGTTCGTGGCCGCATCTCTCCATCCTCGGATCTGCCCCACGCTCGCCAAATCGATACGCACTTGATCCGCCCACCTAGCTCGCTGCGCTCCACGCCTTCTTGTACCAACCGGATCCGAAGCGAATACCATCTTTGCAGGGTTGCTGTCCGGCATTCTTGCAACATGCCCTGCTCATCGTATCCTTCCAGCTTTGGCCACCTTCTGGATACTGGGTTCGCCGTAGAGTTGGGCGAGCTCGTGGTTCATCCTTCGCCGCCACACACCGTTCTCCTGCACACCGCCGAAGATCGTCCTAAGCACCCGACGTTCGAAGACTCCAAGTGCTTGCAGGTCCTCCTCGAGCATCGTCCACGTTTCATGCCCGTAGAGGACTACCGGCCTTATGAGCGTTTTGTACATGGTACATTTGGTGCGGGCGTGAATCTTTTTTGACCGCAGCTTCTTGTGGAGGCCATAGTAGGCCCGACTTCCACTTATGATGCGCCTCCGTATTTCACGGCTAACGTTATTGTCAGCCGTCAGCAAGGATCCAAGGTAGACGAATTCGTCGACTATCCGAAAGTATCCCCGTCTATCGTAACACTGCTACCTAGGCGAGCCCTATCGCGCTCGACTCCACCAGCTAGCATGTACTTTGTCTTGGCCGCATTCACCATCAGTCTAACTTTTGCTGCCTCGCGTTTCAGGCGGGTGTACAGGTCTGCCACCTTTTCAAATGTTCGGCCGACGATGTCCATATCATCCGCGAAGCAAACAAATTGACTGGATCTCGTAAAAATCGTACCCCGGCTGTTAAGCCCGGCTCTCTGCATAACACCTTCTAGAGCAATATTGAACAACAGGCACGAAAGTCCATCACCTTGTCGTAGTCCCCGGTGGGATCCAAACGAACTTGAGTGTTCGCCTGAAACCTTCACACAATTTTGCACACCTTCCATCGTCGCTCTTATCAGTCTCGTGAGCTTCTCGGGAAAGCTGTTCTCGCCCATGATTTTCCATAGCTCTACGCGGTCAATACTGTCGTATGCCGCCTTGAAATCGATGAAAAGTGATGCGTTGGGACCTGGTATTCACGACATTTTTGGAGGATTTGCCGTACAGTAAAGATCTGGTCCGTTGTCGATCGGCCGTCAACGAAGCCGGCTTGATAACTTCCCACGAACTCGTTTACTACGGGTGACAGAGACGGAAGATGATCTGGGATAATTTTTTATTTATTTATTTATTATCGTCATCAAAGTAGACTCCAATAGTTTGTAGGCCGCATTTAGAATGGTGATCGCTCGAAAGTTCTCACAATCTAACTTGTCGCCTTTCTTGTAGATGGTGCAGATTACCCCTTCCTTCCACTCCTCCGGTAGCTGTTCTGTTTCCCAGATTGTGCCTATCATCCGGTGCAGACAAATGGCCAGCCTTTCCGGACCCATCTTTATGAGTTCAGCTCCGATACCATCCTTACCAGCAGCTTTATTGTTCTTGAACTGGTGAATGGCATCCTTAACCTCCCTCAAAGTGGGGGCTGGTTGGTTTCCATCTTCCACAGTACCGACGAAGGCATTTACTCCGTTGTCCCGTCCTTCATTGCCTGTGCTCTCAGCACCATTCAGGTGCTCGTCGAAGTGCTGCTTCCACCTTTCGATCACCTCACGCTCGTCCGTCAGAATGCTCCCATCCTTATCCCTACACATCTCGGCTCGCGGCACGAAGCCGTTGCGGGATGCGTTGAGCTTCTGATAGAACCTACGCGTTTCCTGAGACCGGCACAGCTGTTTCATCTCCTCGCACTCCGTCTCCTCCAGGCGGCGTTTTTTCTTCCGAAAGAGGCGGGTCTGCTGTTGCCGTTTCCGTTTATAGCGTTCCACGTTCTGCCGGGTCCCTTGCTGCAGCATGACCGCCTGCGCTGCATTCTTCTCCTTCAAAACCTCCTGGCTCTCCTCGTCGAACCAATCGTTCCGTCGACTCCGTCCCACGTACCCGACGTTGCTCTCAGCTGCATCGTTGATGGCTGCTTTTACTGTTCTCCAGCAGTCCTCAAGAGGGGCTTCGTCCAGCTCACCCTCTTCCGGTAATGCCGACCATCAATCAGAACGTGGTCGATTTGCGATTATGTCTGCTGTGGTGATCTCCAGGTGTATCGGTACGGAAGGCTGTGCTGGAAGTAGGTGCTACGAATGGCCATATTCTTGGAGGCGGCAAAATCAATTAGTCGTAGGCCGTTTTCGTTCGTCAGCCGGCGGGCGCTGAACTTTACAATCGTCGGTTTGAATTCCTCAGTGAAATTTACCCATTTTATTAGTAGTTGGGTGAACACTCATGTATGGGTGAAACAACTACTCATTTTTGGGTAGACTGCATAGTCAATTTGTTCGGTAAAAATAACTGGGTTTTTGAACTACCGAAAAAGTCAGTAAACTAAAAATAAATGTCAGAAATCGATAAACAGAGATTTCACTAAAATTTTGCCGAGAGATTTCTTTTTATATCATATATCGATAGAAAATAAAACATGGTGTAATTTGCTTTTCAATTACGCGTGGCGACAGTTTTCATTTTACTGACTTCTCGGTAGTTCCAAAACCCAGTAAAATTTTACCGACCCCAGTAAATTAATCTAAGTGTGTGTGTACATCCTACCAGAAGTTGTGAAAAAGTTTAAGGTTAGACTATGCAACGAGTGTCGACCGGGAGTCCATTATCGACTTATGATCAACAACATAAACTGAATAGTCAACGAACAGTACATTGATAACGAGCATTCACCAGAGAAGCTGTACCGCATGGAGGCAGAATGGGAACCAAAAGTGGGAGACGAGGAACTTTGTCAATGGTCTTTTTGTCGTGGCATTTAGAGAAGAAAGTGGCTCTCTAAACATGAAAGCAAGAAAATTATCGAGATCGTTTGACGCAACTATGCCGAGAAAACGGGAACCTCGGGATAAACGGTGTAATGGTAGACTGGAATACTCAACATTCATCCTTGTAACCTGCTCTAGGACCAGAAGGCTCGGAAGTGCTCGCATTCAGGTCGGAAGTGGATAGATGTACATATTGCTAAGAGGTTTCGGTAGGGCCACTATCGAACATAATTGTGAAGAGCAAATCCAACCATTGCAAGCAT
>NW_018734694.1:0-46218 GCF_002204515.2 Aedes aegypti
GGTTTAAGTGCGAGTGTAGACTTGCGGATTAAGCGGTAAGATTTTTGTGCAGAATGATGAAGCGTCAGTGTTCAATACCCGCCATCAACCTTTTTTAAATAGATTTGTGGCACGTTGCGAGCCCGTCGCACCACCCCCATTTTGATAGCGACCGTTTTCGACCCCGCTTTCCTGCTGCGAAGGAAGTCCCGGCGGTACACGTGGCCGGAGAGGGCAGCGTACGTTACTCCCGCGCCCTTGGCAGGGCGCCAAGCAACGAGGCCGGTTTCTACCGGCGAGGTTCTCAACTCCGACGACGTTACGTCCGAGTGAGAAACAGTGAAGGAAAAAAGTTCCCCGACCGGATTCGATCCGGTGACCACCAGCGTGAGAGGCGAGGACCCTATCCACTAGACCACCGTCAGTGTCGATCGTTGGTGAGACGGCCGTACCCCGTCGTTGAAGACCACAAATCTGCGTGGGATGCGCCGTTGAGAACGGCAGGCAAGACTATCATCGAGCGAGCGAGCGAGCAAGTAGCATCCAGAGTCGAGCACCGGAGAGGAGACCGCGTGTAGTACACGTGGTACTAATAGTTCGAGTCAGCAAACCGCAGATGCCCCCACGACAGTAGACAGCGTCCAACATCGTAAGTAGCATGCATGCTTTTTGATTCCCATGCGCATGGTGAGATTTGCCCCTAGCCTTAGCCAAATCAGCTAGTTGGCCGCTGCAAATAGCCGTACCGTTTGGCCGCGCGTGAGCGCCGGTAGCAGGCTTTAAGTTTTGAATTTGAGTCGCTCATCGAAATGAACACCGCACCGCACAAGAATACCGCACGATATTTAAGATTTATAGTTAGCTAGCGAAAGAGGGAATGAACTAGAATGAATAGTAGATAGATAGGCCTATAAGCAAATGAACTCGATGTCGATAAAGAAGAAGTGTAAATACAAATGTTGAAATGGAAAGTGAATTAGTTGAATAAATGGGAGTTTGGGTTACACGATAGATCAACAGTTTTTGAACAGCATTTCGTATGAGAGAAATCTGAAGCGGTAAATGTAGAAGTATTTTCACACTTCGGTCGTTTTTTTTTGTAGTCTCTTTTGTAGTATTTTCTGGGAAGGTTGGTCCTGAATCCCAAACCAAGGATTTTTTCTCTCATCGAACGTGGCTTGTTCGAAGTGTTTACTGGTGAAGTCTGCCCGTGAGGATACCCCTCGCGACAATTGTCTAGTTACCGGCAGAGTTCGCTTTTTCACACACAAATTTTCTGATTCGCACGACCTCACAGTCGTGAGGCATCTTGTTTCCCTAGGTCAGCCAACTCGTTTCCCGCCCAATAACTTTGGGAAAAATCTTTAACCCTCCCCTGAAGGGTCTCAAAAGGTCGGGCAACCTCCCAAAAACGGTTAGTGGTCTCCAATCGGAGTGGCGCATAAGCCACTTTAACTTACATCCGGGAAACTCGTAAGGCTGCCGGTTACCAACATTCGAAAAAAGTAATTTTGAAGTTGAATATTGTAAAATTTTCCACACATTGAAACTTTGCTATGAAATATCGGGTTGAAAAGGTGAACTGTATGGGAAACTGAAACAGACAACAAACAGACTCGAAGTCTCGGAAAGTCAATTTTGAGAAGTACCTACTTATATTTATGGATTAATGTACACTATATTGAAGGGACTGCGCTTTCCTACGAGCTTGTGAACAAAAACACAGTAAATCGGATAAGGGATAGTTGACTGTATTGTTCTTATATAGTACTCGTAAACGTTTTTTTTATAGCGTATTGCCAAACTATTTTGGATAAAGCTTGGCTGTGGTATTGATGGGGATGCTTTTCAAGTAGCTGATTTATTGATTCCTTTAGTTTTTGGTAATCTACCTCATTTCTTAGATTTTTTGCGAAGCTATTTTCTTGACCGCAACAGAAACAAAGGCATTATTAATCAATATTACAACTTCTGTGATTTTCGATCGAGTCGGGAAGATTTTCACGGGGTGGAGCTCTTAGAATAGACTGAGTACACGTTGAAAATCAAGAGGTCCGTATTGAACCATCTCAAAAGGTCCGGATTGGACCAACACACATTTTGAGATTTTCAAACTCGTTGAGCACAAACGGTGCATAGACATATCAAAACCATATGGTCAGATGAAAGCTTAGGCTAGGGTGATTCGATTATAAAATAACACAGAGAGATTGGAGAATTATTGTCGCTTATAGAAGCTTGGAAATAACGCCAACCGACATTACACATGAGCACTTCAAAACAATAAACTAATATAAAAAGCAAACGTGATAACTGAAAGGCGTCAAATTTATTGTGTTAGATCTAAGCCAAACGGTGAGCAGGAAACTGTACCCACGGTCTTTACAGTAGCGCCAGTATTGAGAAATGCTTGATGGTCCGATTTAGAACAGGGTCCGAATTGGACCAGGTTCCCCTAATAATATATAAATTATAATTCACTTAATAACGATTTTGCATTCACATCGATCAATAAACAATGAGAAGGTTTTTTTTTCAATTGTCATTCCCCCACTTGACATTTCCCCCACTCATTCGCATGGATGGTATATATGCGTTCGAGGGACGCTTAGATGGAAGCAATCGTCGCAGCAGTAGTGATTGTAACATAATAATACACAAAGTTATAGTTTAAAAGTTTAGTGACACCACATTAAAAAATATTCTGTAAATATAGTTTAAAATAGTAAAAAGAGGCTGTCCGGAATTGGAGCCCAATGTTTTCCGTGGAAATTTTTAACAATCTTCGTCACTCTTTTACTCTTTCGAGAAATTTGCGTACATCAAGGCTAGTAAAAGTCAAAATTCCATTCAAGATATAAACAGTACAGTGTCTCATAGCAGCCATATGTTGCATCAGTCTAAACTAAGCTAAACTAAATTATTTACAAATTGATCTTTAGCATACATACCATCATACACACATACATGTGACCCTCCTAATCAAACCCATCAAACATTATCCAAATTAAAAAAAATGCGGTAGTTGATTCCCATCCAAACAGCGTGAGAAGAAAACAACGCTTACTACTGAACCGCCGAAGCTGCTAACGAAAACATTGGTGCAATGACTCATTGTTATCCACATCATCACTTTTGCAAAAAAGTGACATTTCTTTCAGATATGGCAGTGACAACACGGTATGATATAATCGGTATTACAACTACCGACAAGAGGCCTCCATACGCTGCTCATACCGCCCGGATCTTGATTTACCACGGTACACCGCGAATGAAAGCCCTTGAGTTGTCCTACAAAACTTCAACCTAGTTTGGTTGACCAAAAATAAGTCGATTTGAAAAATAAAACTAATTTTACAAAATAACAGGTTTTTTCTCGATTTGAAACATTTTTTTATCCAAAATGATCATTCATATAACGTAAAGGAAACATGCCAAATATCATACAAATTCGTGCATTTTTATTATCGCTATTCTTCTTCTTGTTTCTGGCGTTACGTCCCAACTGGGACAAAACCTGCTTCTCAGCTTAGTGTTCTTATGAGCACTTCCACAGTTATTAACTGAGAGCTTTCTAAGCCGATTGACCATTTTTGCATATGTATACCATGTGACAGGTACGAAGATACTCTATGCCCTGGGATGTCGAGAGAATTTCCAACCCGAAAAGATCCTCGACCGGTGGGATTTGAACCCACGACCCTCAGCTTGGTCTTGCTGAATAGCTGCGCGTTTACCGCTACGGCTATCTGGGCCCCTAATATCGCTATTATAGCAGTTTAAGTAACTTTGTATTTTTATATATTAAATCATTAGTGGTTATTTTGTACCACTTCTTCCTAATATAAAAATCTGTAATTTTGGCGAAATATCTTCTTTTATATAGGAAAACATTTCCTGTAAATTTCAGCTCGATCGGAGAACATTAATACAACCTCTCTAGACAAGGCGGTTGCGGTACTCGCAAAATGGCTCAAGTTCAAACACTACCCCGAAAAAAATTTTTTTTTCGAAAATTTTTGAAACGGCATATCTGGATTACACCTCAAATGAAAGCCCATGAGTTACCCTACAAAACGTCATATTTAGTTTTTTGACCTAGTTCGGTTGGTAAGAAAAAATCGATTTGAAAATCACTAATTTTTTTATGAAAAACTCATTTTTCTCGATTTGAAGTACTTTTAAAATCCGTTTACTATGCCAATCTCAAAGTTTATATAACGGAGAGTATTCATGCCAAATTTCAACATAATCCGTGCACTTTTACTATAGTTATATCAGTTTTTGTGGTTTTGCATGTTTAGTGACATGAAATCATTGGGGGTCATTTTGCCCCACTTCTCCAAAATATAAAAATCTAAAATTTTGCAAAACATCATCTTTTATATAGAAGAACAATCCCTGAAAATTTCAGCCTGATCGGAGAACATCAATACAACTTCCCTTGGAAAGGGGGTTGCGGTTCTCGCGAACTGGCTCTTAAAACGATCTCACCAGATGTAGTGTACCAACGTATGTTGTTTTTATACTCCCGGATTTGCATTCCCCTGTGCCCAGCAATGCTTGCATGTTGCGTTTTCACAATCAATGGTAGCTTCTCAGTGGTCTGCAAATTTCTCGTTTCTCGTAGCCTTGTGTATTGTTCACCGAAAGTTCACCGTTTTTGGAAATAGCAGCAACATTGCTTGAAAAATCTTCTCATCATCAACACTACTATCGGAGCCATACACTTTATAACGTAATGAATGCAGCAATCACTAAATATAAAATAACTGTGCATTCTTGAATTTTTCTGGTGAGGAAATTAGAGCTTAAAGATCCAAACTCAATGATAGCGAAACGGCAACGGAAACGGAACCGGTTCACCAGCATGAACTGCGAAATGCTTGTCGACTTAGTGTTGGTTCACTTTTATTCGATAACCGCTCAGTTGAGACGGTGCGGTTCATTCTGGCCGGACCGGTTCCGTTACCGTTGCCGTTGCCGCTAACATTGCGCTTGAGCCGTAAGTCGATCCATATACGGGATAAGAGATACGTTAGTTTCCTCTTCTTGGCATTGCGATGCAACTTGGATGGAGCAGAAGTATGCCAAGTTTCTATTTTTTGCATTTGTGTATCGTGAGGCATATACAATGATACTTTTGCCGAGGGAAATCATGGAATCTAACCCAGATGCCTTCAACATGGCCTTGCTTTGAAGCTGAGGACGCAATCACTGAACTAAGGGAGGCCCTACCAGGAATGATGATGATTTGATGACCTGTACTGCTGTAGTTCTTTGATAACCTTAAACAGTCATGATGACAATAGATCTTAGAGGTGTTTTGTTCAACACCCATTAGTAATTGAAAACAAAACAAAACAAAGTTTTTTTTACCATTTAGTAGTAGTAGTTTTTGGATAATCTTCAATAGTCGTTTAACTCACAACTTGGTAGAACCTAACTATATGAGCCAATATTGTTATTATCCTAATTCGCAAGGCTCTAAATAGTTACACGTTGCGCTTATGGATCTAATAACCTGTACTCCAAGTTGTTCTTGGATAACCTTGAACTGTCGTCTAACTCAATCCTTGGTAATGTATAATTATATAAGCCTGTAGAGGCATCCCTCTTGCTCATAATCCTCCAAAAGATCAGTGGTTACGCTCATAGGCCTAGTTTTTGTATGACTTTAAACGGCCGTTGTACACAAAACTATATCTTCATAAGTCTATATGGGTATGGATGATGTTCACAACCTTTCGAGAGTTACGTTTGTAGTAAAATTTGCGTTTCTTATTCAATATTAACGATTTTGTTAGAAATGTTAGATTGAATAGCTGCTTGTAAGATTTATCATTGAAAAATGTATTACAAATAGCTTAACATGATTGTAGTTAAAATAATGTGACGTGTTAAGCTATGATTTTTTTGGCGTGTAGTCCTACATCAACATTTGATATACCTGCACAGGATATGGTTTCACAATTATTTCTGAGCTGGTAGGTTTTGGGGAGGTTCGTACAACGAATGCTAGAGAAATGTTGCAATCTTGTTGAAAGATAAAGACTTTGCCAAAGTTGTTTCTGGGGAGTAAAAAGGTAAGAAACAAGCCATCGAGGATGGAGAAATCTCCTAACTCCTATGCGAAGGTAATGGAAAATGTAGATGATACCTAGGATAAACTCAATTTGAAAACATCGAAAATCTAATTAATTGATTTTCAACCGAAAACTCAAGATTCAGAACCATTTTCCAAAGAGTCGATGGATAAAATCTGTTCATGACTCTGATTCAATTCAGTATCAAGACTTTGACAGCTTGTTATTTGCCCTAGCTGCCGCTTTTCCCATGCACTTACTGACTGGCGGTGAAGATGTGGCAACGATGGCATTACCTTGTGCTGATCTCAATTTGATGGAAATTTCAAAACTTATTTGATTAGCTTTCAAAACATGTTGCAAGGATTTTCTTTCCGGGAAATCCATCCACGTGGAGAAAAGCTAGGGTTTTCGTGAATAAACAGAATCGAACTCAGGCACTCAGTTAACTAGGCCCGATATGCAGGCTGTTTGTGGGACGGGTTGAGCTGATTTAATTAAATCAAAAGGCGATTAAGATCTCGAGACTGATGCCTTCTTCCGCTCCGCACAAAGCAAAAGCACCATTAATGCCGATCCGATTTCCACTCATTGGCAAGTCACACGATTATCGAGCAAGGGCAGTCACGGTGCTTCATTTGTCTTAGTTTTAAAACAAAATAAAATTCTTATGAAAGTTGGCAGTTACCGCTTCGTTTTAAATTCGGAGCATGACCCTTGCTTCAATATTTTCAATACCAAATGGTCAATTTTTTGCAATCCCAAATATTGATGTTGATTGAAAGTATAATATTGTTATTTCGACAAATTGGCTAGTCAATTGTCAGACACCCTAATTTTAAAATTCAGTAAAGATATACATATAATCAACCAAAAGTTCAGCTGGGATTGGCCTTAATCTTCTTCAGTGTGCATTACAGGATGTCTCTATTTCTACAGGGTCAATAACGGCGCTGGCCTCGTCCTTGCAGTCAGGTGGGAATGAGGGAAGGAAAGTTAGTGGAGACTGTGTTTACTTCTGCATCTCCACAAAAGTTACTGGAAGGAATGATTGTAAAACTAGGAGGATCATTGGGTCACTGGATCTGCTTTTATAAGCGATTTGACCACAATAAAAAATTATTTGTGAGATATAGATGTGCTTATAAATATATTTTTCAACACTTGAAGTGGCAAACAATTCAAAGTTTGTTGAAAAAATTGCTAACGCAACATTGCTACAGCTGTCCGGCCAAAAGTATTTATTTTCATATTTTACTCATATGAAAAGAAAAAAAATCGATTGGTACAGAACACTCTTATACCGACACTTATAAAATCGAACTATTTAAACATTGTTGTATAAAGTGAACCTTTCGCAGGTCTTTACGTATAGTGTCAAACCGTTCAAAGCCTTTTTAATTACAACAGAAAAGTAAAAGGAAAGGGGTGTTTTGAAAAAAAAAATGTAAACATAAAAATTATATGAATAAGAGTTTATGCCGAATCTAACAGTGACGAGCCATTCATAGTTTGTTGAAAAATTATATTTACGGCCCATCGTTGTAACGATTAAATGTGCAATCATACAAATTTATCAGATTTAAAGTAAAAGCATGAAATGAGCTCACCAAACGATCCACCATCCTTGACGGAGTAGCCACAATCCACTTTCAGCTTCACTCAACCCATACAGACTAATTGAAAAACAAATCACTATGGAGACGAGAGTGAAATAATACTTGGGTTTGTTCACAAATTTCATAATTCCTAAAACGGCCATTTTTGACACCCACAAACCCCCTCGTAACACTTTTTGTACAAATATTTTTATTATTTTTTATGAGCTGTAACATTCTGTGGATACCCACCCACACCATTCAGCGTTATGAAATTTGTGAAAAGGCCCCTTGTACTTTTCATGCAAGAAGTCTTACTCATGACACAAAACAAAATCACGAATATTTAAGCTTCCACGAAAGACTCCGCCATCAAAACGCAAAAACTGAACAACAAACATTCACTCCAGCGGTGAAAAAAAGAAACCGCTTGCTAGGGCTTCCAAAGTGCACTCCAGTAAATTGGATTGTTTAGCGATGGAAAACCTATTTTTTTGTACAGCTAGTTCAAAAGAGCTCAATGTCTTTGATTTAGAAATTAATCGAAAAGATTTAAATCTGTGGAATCAATGACATTTCATTTCACATAATAAGAGCTCGTCCCATAATAAAATTTGCCGAGGGGTGGTTAAAAAGAGAGGCTCATTCAACAAGTTTTCAAAACCAACCAAAAAAAAATATTTTGATATTTGCTCAATGACGAAGATTACATCGATAACAAGACACTAAAGACATAGAAATCGGACTGAGAATAAGTATCACTTCTATTAATACATTAAGTTCTTAGGTACTACACTTGGTACCCAAGTTTGGCAGATCGCTGTAAACTTATCACGACATCCTAAGTTTGGTTCTATAACCTCATGTTTCATAAAGTTATGGATAACTGCGATGGACATCGGGCACTTTATTTATTTTAGAAGGTACTGCTAAAAACAATTTAGCAACTTAAAATCGATGTTTTTAAAGGTTACGCCCTTAAAAGTGCATAACTCAAAATATCATCTAGTGATTTTTTTATATAGGTTTACCAAAATAACTAAAGATTGGACTTGGACAAAATGCGACACTTTGTTTTGGGTGTAACTTTTTATCGCGTAAGAAAAATAAATAAAATTTTGTGTAATACTAGTTTACAGTGCTATGTTAGGCTGATACAAATATTAAATTTCTTTTATGTCCGAGACCACTTGGAAGGTACGAGGGGGGGGGGATAAAAATAAATAAGGAACAAAAAAATAAAAATGAAAAAAAAAAGTTATTTTTTCGAATTTTTATTTTTAATGATAGTTGTTAAACTGTTTTTAATCGTCCTCTGGATCATTATTTTACTTTGTAAATTGAAAAAACCTAACAGATGTCAAAAAAATGATGAATCTTTTTTTTCCTCCCCTTCAAATTTTTTTGATTTTTGAAGGGGGGGGGGGTGACATAAAAGAAAATTAATATTTGTATCAGCCTTATTACGCGATTTGTTACGTAGTTTTCAAGATGCATTCGTAACAAGAAGAGCCGTAGCGCCTCTTTGACGCGATGATCGATAATCCTGGTCGGTCGCACAGATGGATCGGAAAAAGGCTTGGAATCCACCATTCCATCGTGTCTCGCGTTGTGAAGGTGTTTAAGAAGATGAAGACCATCGAGCGGCGCATTTTAAGTGACCGAAAACGGAATATCCAGAGAAGGCGTGGATGAAAAAAAGACGGACGAAAAAAAGATCTCCATGTTCCTTGCAATTGTCGAAAATTTTATGGCGCGTAAGGTAATAGAGAAAAATCTAGAATGCCGTAAAAAGTGTACTGCGTGTCAATCTTGGGTACGTTTTGCAGTACCAAAGGACCAAATGCAGTACTAGAAGTGGTATCCAATCTGAACCCGAGTGGGACACATCTGGTAGTACTTTAAGAATAACCCGAACCATTCTACCCGAGATGTGACCAAAAAGGTCAATTCGTCGAAGTGGTTCGTCCGGCAGACCATGAAGCGGGCTGAGCTACGTATTTTTTTGGCCAGGAAGGTGCCAAATCGGACTGAAAAGCAAAACACGGTGGCCAAATTGCGTGCGCGGAAGCTGTACCTTGAGTGGCTGGTCAAGCCAGGCTGTCTCGTCATGGACGACGAAACATATATCAAAGCGGACATCAAACAAATCCTCGGAGGTTCGGAAAAGTTCCGAAAGAGAAATATGGACAAACTCGCGAAGAAGTACCAGTTTTAGCAGGCGATTTTGGAGTGCGGACGGTACAGCAAGCCTTTCGTCATAACCGGCAACATAAACGGGCAGATTTATCGAAAGGAATGCTTGCCAAAACGCTTGCTGCCCTTCCTCCACTGTCCCCGTGGTTTTACACTGTTCTGGCCGGATCTCGCTACATGCCATTACACTAAGCCTGTAACGGATTGGTGCGAAGCGAAGGAGGTAAACCCGCCAAATACACCAGAACTTCGTCCGTTCGAAAAGTTTTGGGCGATAATGCAGATGAAGTTGAAGAAAAGCAGAAAAACATTCCAAACCAATGAAGCTTTGTAGAAGATCTAAGATTTTTTTTCTTCAAATAATAACGGCAATTGAAGTACTGTGACACTGATACCAACGCCGACAATCAAACCGGCAATCTGCTAGCGGAAAGGGCTCTCGTTTTCAACAGTCAGACATCGCTGACGGATGTTGGCAGCTTCGCTCGAGAGTCCCCATTGAAATATGTACTTTATTGATTTTCAATTATTCATCCCGGTCGGCTTTCTCTCTGTCTCGCTGGCCTCCTTTTGACGAGCAGCTTCCACGAAGCCACTGATGCTCGCCCGCCGTATTCAGAGTTCGCTGAATGGGCAACATCAAAAGCGAAGGCTTCAATTTCCACGCCATTTTCAGATCGATTTATTTCCGTCGGAGCAAATTTGTGCTCCGAGATGCGATTCGATGGATCGGAATGCGATGCACAGTGGCAGGGGAACGAACGATGAATAATAGCCCCGGCGTGAGAGGTCCTCGGAATGTCCGCCTGCGCTGATGAAAGTTGTTTATGCTAGCCAGGTCAATTGAAGCTTTACAAATAATCTTCTTTAGAAATTTGGAAGCAATAATGTCGAATGTTCCCGGAAACGAGAAATGACCTATTCCATAGGCGATTGTACCTTTGTCAGTTATTTTCTCCTCAGATGAGCAATTTACTGTAAATAATGCAGTAATGAAAGTACTCAAACCCAACGGTCGTTCATACAGTACTCAACGAAGTCATTTAGTAATATTCCAAGTAAAAGGCCGTAGCGATGAAGGCGCAGCTATTCATCCCAAGCTGAGGGTTGTGGGTTTGAATCCCACCGATATTCAATAATGGAATACTGTGTTGCAATATCTTCGTTACATTTTTTTATTTGTCAAATACCAGTCACTGTGACAAAATTGTAACAATTTGTATTACTTGAGACGTATACGAAATCTACAACAATTAAAAAATGATGAAATACATTAAACCCTGGGCTCTCCTAATCATGTACCTAATAGGAGACCAGGACTGCATACATTTCTGTGCGTTTAAATACTGTGACCTGCGGGTCTCCAATTACGAAGTTTCAATTTGCATACCTTGTAGGGGAACAGCTGTAGTTGATTGTGTAACAACTCACCATTCTACATCGTAACAACTACAACACCTGCTTCACAACGATAACAATTGTTTGTCAAGCGTTGTTTCCTATACTTTGAACCATAAAATGAGCAACTATGCAATTTCCATCCGTGACGGTCATAGGTCATTGTTAGCAAGCTATTGTACCGTGTTCCTCTCCCCATCCCCCATTCCTCAGCCACAATTTCGCTGGAGTTTGTAATTATTGAAGTTATCACTCATTCCGCCTTGCTTGGTCTTGGCCGAGCGGAAGCAAAAATTTTAAAGCACTACCCATCATCGTCATGAATTTTGCGATGATAGCCAAAGTTTGTAATGAATTGCTGAAATAAATCCAGACCGATGGACGCCCTAATGGTCGCTTTCGTCACGATATCATCTCGGTGTGGTGTGACTTGGTGCAGGAAACCCCCGTCCTAATGGGACCATCGGGACTCCTCCGGAGGCTAAATACATATTTGTCAACTTTCACTAGCATGAAAGCCCTCACGAAGATTGCCACCCAAAGTCAGACTTGAAGAAAATGGTCCAACATTTGTACCGTTCGTATGAAGAGAAAAAGTTTTTCTTCCGTATCTGCAGTGGACCAATCCTACTCGGGACCTTGAACGTGTGCTGCGATGATAAATGCGACATGGTCAAAAGTAACCGAACAGGAAAGAAATCAGGTGAGGCAGAGATCCAACGAACCGCAAGTGTTCTTTCCCCGTTAGGGTGAGACATGATAATCAAACTACACTTCAGAAATCTAAATCTAAAAACTAAAAAAAATCTTAAGCTATATTAAGATTTGTTTTGAATCCCCAGAAGTTACATTGAAATAACGAGCAGCTACTCTACCCAAGTA
Organism: Aedes aegypti; assembly: GCF_002204515.2. Lineage (NCBI taxonomy): Eukaryota > Metazoa > Arthropoda > Insecta > Diptera > Culicidae > Aedes > Aedes aegypti. The sequence continues at coordinate 12,140 of NW_018734694.1, forward strand.
GAAGAAAATTGCTACAAAATATCAAACTAAGGTAAATCATACCAAATAATTTTCAATACTTACTACCTGAATAAGGTATTGAAGAACCCTGCTTAAGAAGATAAATATCTTAAGCAATATCTCATGCATATTCGACAAACACCAAAACGATAATTTGATCAGGTATTGCAAAACCTAAATAATATATGACTATCAGTGCGCATCGTACATTCGTGCTGTGCGTACACGAATTCTCTCTGCTCTTGGAAGTTTTCTTAAAAACTACCTAAAGCAATAAAACAGTACTTTTCAGTGCTACAAAAACAGTACTTTTCAGTGCTAAAATTCAAAACGGTACTTTTCAGTGCTACTAAAACAGTACTTTTCAGTACTATTTTTTCTACTATTGATCCCTTTACGATCCTTGTTTGGACCCGTGCCTTCGATTTTTCGTTGGACCCGTTGGCGAAAGCTAGCGGTGGTAATCCTTCTTGGACACCGTCTTGGGAAAAAAATTTTCGAAGGTCACGTCTTCTTTCGTTCATTAATTGAACATGGTATCAACAACAAACAAAAGGAAGGGTGAATCTCTGAATTCACTACTTCCTTCCAAAAAAGTGGGGTTTAAAACTGTCACTACACGTGGCAAGAATGGAAGAAAGAACGCTTCCCCGGAATGCGAACTTTCTTCCAAGGGTGAAATGAATAATTGTATCGAAATGAGCAATCAGTTCGATGCTCTAGACAAATTTTCCGAACACCAAATCGAAGCAGCCTCTAGCCCAGGCTCTTTGATTCAAGTGAGGAAGCAAAGAGTGCCGCCTATCGTGGTCAGTTGTTCCGAATTTGGGGGATTTAGGCAGGAAATCTTGAACTCCATTAGGGGAATCAAGGTTTCCTTCCAAATCGCAAAGAAAGGAGACTGTCGCGTTTTGCCGGAAACTCTTAAAGATCGTGAACTTCTTCTCAGACACCTTGAAGAGAAGAAGCACAAATTTTTTACTTATGACGACAAAACTGAACGTTTGTTCAAAGTTGTCTTGAAAGGTCTCTCAAGTGACTATAAGTCACCTGAAGAGATCAAAAATGGAATAAATGATTTACTTGGATTTTACCCAGTCCAAGTAATCATTATGAAAAAGAGAACCCAATCTGGCATTGTTCGGAAAGGGCTTTCTCAAGAATTTTATTTAGTTCACTTTGACAAAAAAGAACTAAATAATATTAAAGCTTTAGAAAAAGCAAAACTTTTGTTTGATGTCCGTGTGACATGGGAACATTTCCAGAAACCTGGAGGAAATTACCAGAACCCCACTCAGTGCCGTCGGTGCCAAAAGTGGGGTCATGGTACAAAAAATTGTCGCATGGATGCTAAATGCATGATTTGCGGAGGTTCTTCTCACGCCAAAGACGTCTGTCCAGTGAAGGAAGATACCACCAAATTCATATGCTGTAATTGCGGGGCTAACCATAAGTCCAATTTTTGGAATTGTCCTTCACGCAAAAGGGTCATTGAGGCTCGTGCCAGGCAGATGAAAGATAATATCCGTTACGATAACGGTCGTTTCCGGAATTTGCCTGGTAGAGTATCGAACAATGCTCATTTTTCAGTTAACGATCGCTTGATCATGAATCATACCCATCAAGAAGATCATAATCATGTTCATTCACAAACTAATTTTAATCCGTCGGGTAGCCGTTCGAATCTTTCAATTTCGAATGTATCTACCCACGGTAAATCCTTTGCCGATATCGTAGCAGGAAATTTGAACTCCTCCCCTGTTAGATCCATGGGTACCCATTCCACTTGTTTCAAATCAAATGGAAAAAACCCTACCGCCACAGGTAATTCCGCTTCTTCGTCTACCGGAAATTCTAATGGGAAATCACATGACATGTCTGCCTCTGATTTTAATTTTCTAACTGAACAATTGAATCTAATGATTGATGCAATGTTCAAAGCCACCACTATGACTGAAGCAGTCCAAGTAGGTGTAAAATTCACAAATCAAATTGTTCTAATGGATCCAAATAATAATTTAAATATTTTAAATTGGAATGCTCGTTCTCTGAATGGTAAAGAGGACGAGCTGTTTAATTTTCTTACGGTTAATAACGTGCATATATCAGTTATTACCGAAACGTATTTAAAACCTGGATCTAAACTCAAAAGAAATCCTAACTTTTTTGTTTATCGTAATGATCGCCTTGATGGGGCATGTGGGGGAGTTGCAATCATCATTCATAGGCGTATAAAACATCAACTGTTTTCATCATTTGAAACTAAAGTTTATGAAACTTTAGGTGTTTCTGTTGAAACACAGTTTGGTAATTATACTTTCATAGCTGCCTATTTGCCTTTTCAATGCTCTGGACAGCAAGTTAATTTGCTCCAAACTGACTTGCGTAAATTGACTCGCAATAAGTCAAAATTTTTTGTCATTGGTGACTTTAATGCCAAACATCGGTCATGGAATAATTCTCAAAGTAATTCCAACGGCAGAATTTTATTTGATGAGTGCTCTTCAGGATATTTCTCAATTCAGTACCCTGATAGCCCTACATGTTTTTCCTCTTCTAGAAATCCATCTACGATTGATTTGGTCTTAACTGACTCTAGTCATCTTTGTAGCCAACTTATTACTCATGCTGATTTTGATTCTGATCATGTCCCTGTTACATTTCAAATATCCCAAGAAGCGATTCTCAATCCTATCAGCTCCACTTTCAATTATTTACGAGCCGACTGGAATATATATAAAACGTATGTTGACTCTAATCTTGATGTTAACATTTCTTTAGAAACTAAAATTGATATTGACAATGCTCTTGAAACTTTAACAAATTCAATTGTTGAAACCCGGAGCATTGCAATTCCAAAATGTGAAGTAAAATTTGAATCCGTGATTATAGACGATGATCTTAAACTCTTGATCCGTCTTAAAAACGTGAGGAGAAGACAATTTCAACGCACTCGCGATCCTGCTATGAAAATTATATGGCAGGATTTGCAGAAAGAAATCAAGAAACGTTTTGTATGTATGTATGTATGTATGTAGGTAGCCACCAATCCTTGCTTGAGTCTTGCTCTGCATGCGGCTCCACTCAACAGTAAGGTCCAATTTTTATTACCAATCTGCATTCAACATATCGCTGTATGAAGGGCCAAAAGGGGGGTGGCGGACCCGTAAGTAGAAACACTTACGCGAAACCCGCGGGAAATAGAGAATCTCCTTCCAGCCATATGATCCAACAGATTGAGTATTAGAATTTGCAATACTTGTCGAGCTTTCCACGGAAAGGTTTGTTAGAAGAAGGGCGCGTCAAATCTTTTACAACTGTTGGAGAGAAAAGTACTAGACGCGAACGACTAACACTTTTCCTCCTGACTCCGATTGGCACTCCACTTCATTGTCCAGTTGTAAATTCAATGATGCCCTGATGCTCCCTCCCTTCCCAAAACATGATAAATTCAATTATAGTGATATGTTATATAGTAGAACAGATTATAATATATAATAATATGATAATAAAATATGAAAATAAAATGGTAGTAACAATAAAATATGACGCAGTGAAACAGCATATGAATGCATGCAGTATTATATCGGTCGACATATATTTTTCTTTGGATTATTTGTCCTACTGATGAAATTAGGCTGGTCGAGGGAAGAATGATACAACTAAACAAATAATTTGAATAAAAATAAAAAATCAGTGATTTGTTAATAAAGTTTCCTGATACATCAAAAACAAAATTCCAGCTTCCATATGTTTAGGGAGGACAAACAAAATAATATTACGTCAGACGCTTCGTTTCATTCGCTGTATCCTACTGTAGTAAACAAAAACAATTACATTAAGGTCATTGTAGCAGCATGTAGTGCAAGGATGTTATGGCACATTCCCCTAGACTCCAGCTGACACCCTACTACATCGTCCATCTTTGACTTCTCTGATGCATTAATTCACCCTCTCAATACCTAGCATATAACAAATGAAATAATTATAATAAAATATATAAAATGGAAATTGTATATGATATGAATATAGATGTTTCAGAATTTCCATTCTTTAAATGTGATGAATTGAACCTCATTAGGTAGTCCCCAAAATAAGGACGAATTACAATTTCCGGAACAGAACGACATGCTGAAATATTAATGGCAGTGATTATGTTAGTATCTCCGATGACTCCATTATGCTTCTGGAAATTATGCCAATGAATTAGTACAACAACCAATTATAAATAAGTAATTCGTGCACCTCCACTGGACTAGTAGCTATAAGGAATGAAAATTATCTGTTATTTTATGAGCCAATGGAATTATTTTTATACCTATTTATTACCTATGAACAGTAGATATAGTACAACGTTACACAATGTGTATGTATGTAGGTAGCCACCATCCTAGCTTGAGTCTTGCTCTGCATGCGGTTCCACAGTATCAGTACAGTCAATTTTCATTATCAATCTGAATTCAACATACCATTGTATGAAGGGCCAAAATGGGGTGTGGCGGACCCGTAAGCAGAGGCACTTACGCGAAACCCGCGGGAAAAAAAGAATCTCCTTCCAAATATGAAAATGATCCAACAGAAAGTATAACGAAATTTGCAATATCTGTCAAGTTGTCTACGGGATGGTTTGTTATAAGAAGGGCGCGTCAAATCCATTACAACTGTTGGGATAGAAGAACCCATCTACAAGGATGTTACGGTTACTTCTACCCTTGACTCCAGCTGGTACTCCACTCCATTGTCCAGCTGTAACTTCAATGGTGCCCTGATGCACCCTCCCAATATCGCATGTTATATGATTCAATTAAATGATTGTTATGTACTAAAAATAAATACAATAATTTAAAATATAAAAAATAGGAAATCGTGCTACAACTCGATGGTTTGACCTAGAATCGATGAATGAAAGTTGATTAATATTAAATACATAATAACCGATTGTTCCAACAAGCCTGAAAAAATACAATAACAATGTATATATAGATAGTCACCATCCTAGCTTGGGTCTTGCTCTGCATGCGGTTTCACTGGTTAGCAGAGTTAATTTTCATTATTAAATTGAATTCATAATACCATTGTATGAAGGGCCAAAGGAACTGTAGCGAACCGGTAAGCAAAGACACTTACGCGAAACCTGCGGGGAAAAGAGAATAGTCCTGCTGCACCCTCCCAAATCCCAACATATGATGAAATGGAATAAATATAATGAGATATACATAAGAATTTAAATTTTGTTCATATATAATGTATATATGGATGATACAGATGATTTAATCCAATGAATATGATGATTTCAACTTTATTGAGCACACTCCAAAATAAGTAGGTAATACAGATGAACAAAGAGCTGAAAGATGCAAAGTAATCATTAAGTTGGTATCTATATGTAGACTTCAAAATGATTAAAGAAGTTGATCATTTAATAGAATAGGATCCCTGCTGATGATGAAATATAACGCAATGCAAAAATGATATATAAAACAGTATATTATGTAATACAATATAAACATCAAAAATAACAATATAAGATAGAAATACAACAAACTAGCTATAATGTATTAAAAAAAGTGAATACTACACCATATACTATAAATGAGCACAATATTATCTGTATTAATGAAATGGAATAATGTTTGTATGTCACTATCCAGCCTCTTTGATGATTTCGTATAGGATTCTGAAATAAGTGTCTGAAAAAGAAAATTTAAATATAAGGTAAATGCCGCACTAGTAATAAAATCGAATTTCCCAATTTTATTATGTTTGGATTCCCTCCATGAAACATGTGGCACTCCAACACAAACAACGTAGTAGGAAGATAAATTCTCCTTGGGATAGCTAGCACTAGTATGTAATTTACAAATAATAAATTTTAATGGCTAACAGATTTGAAAGATTCCCTCGTTATATCCATTCTCTAGGATTCCGACGTTTACCTTGAGAAAAAAAATGTATAAATATTCACTGGAAGAGCTAAAAATCAGGGAATACTATTTCGAAATTTTGTGAAAACTCTCACATATGCACATAGGTAGGTTTCCTTGACAACGGTAAATAGAATAAAAATATAGATATGGACTAATACGTTCTGAAATAACTATACAATGTAATGTAATATAATATAGTATAAAACATTACAATATCATTTTATACCATATAAGAGAAAATAGTATAATATTATACAATATAATATAATATAATATAATACAATATAATATAATATAATATAATATAATATAATATAATATAATATAACATAATATAATATAATATAATATAATATAATATAATATAATATAATATAATACAATATAATATAATATAATACAATACAAAACAATATAATATAATATAATCTATATAAATAAAAATTGAGTGGTGTTTGTATGTCACGAAAAAGCCTGAGAACTGCCTGAAATGGTTTGGGAAAGTCTCCGTAATAATCAGAAAAATGGAAGAGGACTTATGTGTTATTTTGTATGGGAGATTATATGACTTTTTAAAGCAGCCTACTTGATGGCAAGAAGAAATTTGCCGGGATCACTAGTATAATAAAATATAATACAATATTATATAATATAAAACAATATAACATACTATAATATACTATAATATAATAAAATACAATATAATATAATGTCAGACAATTTATACCCATTAAAAAGGAAAATAAATTGGAAAACCAAAATTTCACAACATGTTCATTAATTAATAAATAGAGTACCATGAATTTCAGCCCCTTAAAAAAATGTTACGCCACGTACGAGATATCTGTTGATCTACCAGCTTCACTGAAATTCAAGTATAACAAGATCACATTATTTATAGCTCAACATTAAAGTCACTTCATTCAAAGTCTGGCGGAACGGGCTATCGGAATAATTTGAACATACCAGATTGAGAGATATTAAATCGTTTGGCAGTGCTGGGACTGTAAATATATTTATATCAATAAACAAAATGAAATAAATTGTATTACAGGAAGAATCGACAAGATTGATCAAAGACACTAAAAATATTTTGCAAAGCGAATAAGAACGGCACTCGAAGGCTTGAACTCTCTGTTAAATTTCCGTTGCCTATTCTTGGGCCAGACTTTAAATAAAGTGACTGTACTAAACATCACAGAGCGAGCCTACACAAAACGATGTTGGAATCCTTCTGGTCAAGCAGGGAACATTACAAAAATGGTTTTTATCATAAGGGGGAGGGAGGGGAGTTTGTATAAAAGTGTGACACTACGTGTATTAGGTATTGCAAAAGCGTGACAAGGGGGGGGGCAGGAGGTGGGTTTTAAAATCCCGAAAAGCAATGGACTTTATATATTTAATCTTCCCACAGTCCCACTACCGCGTTGATTCGAAGTTTCCGGATGCCTCGAATCCCGGGCATTGGCGTTAAATCATCTAATTATTCTTTTTTCGACGACTTTTATGCATGGAGAATGCAGAAGACATGTTAATTATGGATTCTATGCGAAAATATCGGAATTTGTTCTAAACAAGTTTCCGACTTTCGAAGCATCCGCCACTTCGATACAGTACGGTATTGAATCTAAACACACATGCAATAAAATTTATTTGAAGCTAACATAGACATTGATACATGTGCAAGGCATTTCACGGCCAATCGGCAGAATTCTCTCTCTCTCGCTCCCCAACAAAATCTGAAAACAATGCCAGTACCTGTCAACTTTGACGGAACCTTCACCGCTGCCCTCAGATTCCCCGGAGGAGAGAAAGAGAGCGATTTTCTGATGACGTCACCGTGCAATGGATAATTGATAATAAGAACTCTCTCACCCATATTTCGCCTTTCTCACGTATCATCATCGCCGCCACTCGTCGAGCTCACTTTTTATATATTCCCTTCGGTTTCATGTTGCATGCGAAAAAAAAGCACACACTAATACATCCACCAGCACGTTTTCTTCACTTTTCGGCTCAAAAATTCTGATTAATTATTGATTAAACAATGAATTTATGCCGATTACACTAATTTTCACAATCACCGATATGCAACTGAAACTCCTTCATAAACATAACACAAACTGCCGCGACGAATTGATCGAATAATAATGGAAAAGGCTCTTCCATTATTCACCTCCGCAAAACACTTCCGATCGCGCCCGCGTTTCAATCCGAACTGAAAGAAATCAAGAAACGTTTTGCTCAATTAAGAAACAAAAATTTTGAAAATAAAATTTCTCAATTGGATCCTGGCTCTAAGCCCTTTTGGAAATTATCTAAAATCTTGAAAAAACCTCAGAAGCCAATACCGGCATTGAAAGAGGAAAACAAATTATTACTAACTAATTGCGAAAAAGCTCAAAAACTTGCTATGCAGTTTGAAAGTGCGCACAATTTTAATTTAGGACTTACTAGTCCAATTGAAAATGAAGTTACTCAGGAGTTCGAAAATATTCTCAATCAAGAGAACGTTTTCGAAAATGCCTGGGAGACTGATTTGGAAGAAGTGAGAACTATTATTAAAACATTCAAAAACATGAAAGCTCCTGGCGATGATGGGATTTTCTACATCCTCATCAAGAAACTTCCAGAAAGTAGCTTATCATTTTTAATTGATATATTCAACAAATGTTTTCAATTTGCATATTTTCCTGACAAATGGAAAAATGCTAAGGTTGTTCCAATTTTAAAACCAGACAAAAATCCTGCAGAAGCTTCTAGCTATCGTCCAATCAGTTTGCTTTCCTCCATCAGTAAACTTTTTGAAAAAGTTATTTTGAACAGAATGATGGCCCACATCAACGAAAATTCAATTTTTGCCAATGAACAGTTCGGATTCCGCCATGGACATTCGACCACTCATCAACTTTTACGTGTAACAAATTTGATCCGTTCCAACAAATCTGAAGGCTATTCTACTGGTCTTGCTCTTCTAGACATAGAAAAAGCATTCGACAGTGTTTGGCATGAAGGTTTGATTGTAAAATTGAAAAACTTTAATTTTCCAACATACATTGTTAGAATAATTCAAAGTTATCTGTCAAATCGTACACTTCAGGTTAATTATCAGAACTCCAGATCTGAAAGACTTCCTGTAAGAGCTGGTGTTCCTCAAGGCAGCATTTTGGGACCAATATTATACAATATTTTCACATCTGACTTACCTGAGTTACCTCAGGGATGTCAAAAATCTTTGTTTGCGGATGACACAGGCCTCTCCGCCAAAGGACGAAGCCTGCGTGTCATCTGTAGTCGATTGCAAAAAAGTTTGGATATTTTTTCTTCATACTTGCAAAAATGGAAGATTTCTCCTAATGCTTCCAAAACTCAACTAATAATATTCCCACATAAACCAAAAGCTCTTTATTTGAAACCTTCAAGTAGACATGTTGTCACTATGAGAGGGATTCCAATAAATTGGTCAGATGAAGTTAAGTATCTAAGGCTCATGGTAGATAAGAATTTAACTTTCAAAAAATCACATTGAGGGTATTCAAGCCAAATGTAATAAATATGTAAAATGTCTCTATCCCCTTATTAATAGAAAATCAAAACTTTGTCTTAAGAACAAACTTTTGATATTCAAACAAATTTTCAGGCCAGCCATGTTGTATGCTGTACCAATATGGACTAGCTGTTGTAATACCAGGAAGAAAGCTCTGCAGAGAATTCAAAATAAAATTTTGAAAATGATTCTGAGACTTCCTCTCTGGTATAGTACCAATGAGTTACATAGAATATCCAATGTAGAAACATTGGAACAAATGTCAAATAAAATAATCAATAATTTCAGGCAAAAATCGTTACAATCTTCTATTGCCACGATTAATGCGTTATATGTTTAGGTTAAGTTAGGTTAAGTATATTCAAAGCGTTTTTTTTTCTCTTATAAGCAGGTGAAATCAACTCACCTGTAAAAAATCTGAACTGCTACGGCAAATGAAATGTAATATATTGTTAACAAAATGTTAATAAAATCTTAAATTTGTTTTACCAAATTAGGATGATAGTGTTGTCTAATAACACAGAACACCTAGATATAAGAAATGAATTTAATGTTTGGAATGATACTAATAAAGAAATAAAATTAAAAAAAAAAAAATATATGACTATTTTTCATATAAAAGTCAAACATTGCAATAGTAGTTCAATGAGGTACTTTTGATTTTTTCTAACAATATTTTCAAGTTTCACAAACAAGTCTTAATAAACAGTTAGGCTTTACGAAAAAGTTAATTTTATCCATATAAAAATGGGCCACCTTATTCCACATGCTTGGCACCATGATCTGGGCCGCCTTTCTTCCATTTTTTTTTCCTTCAAGTTCGTAGAAAACGAATCTATTTAGTCTGCGTAGGTTCTTCGCAAGCACACACTGTTGGCCCATTCAAAGCACCCATAAGCGCAATTTATGGGCTCTCTTAGTAAAAGTAAGAATAATTTGGTACCATTATTGCAGCTTTGAAGGGATCGTTTGTCGGCTACCGATGGGCAAAATGGTTCCACTGTTGAGCGACACTGGGAATTTGAATGGATGACAAATTTCCTAGGCCAACCAAAATTACGCCAATGCTGCAACAGTTTGGAAAGCGTGGGAAATCGACACGTGTGCTGTTTGATGTCCAATGGTGTATGAAGAAATGAGATTAAAAAGATTATAGATACTATGGCAAGTTTTCAGTTGATGACTGTAGCATGCTAGAAAAATCATAATTCTTACATAATTACATATCCTTTTCTGTATGAAATACTACCCAAGGACATTGCCTTTCGATCTATAGTGAAAAACTTTCCAAAAGCTTCAGTATTGCACTGTTATAATGAAAAAAATAACAAGAAATTTTACTCCTTCAGGTACTCTAGAAACCAATGGTACGCAATGCTCAGCCATTTACCAATCAGAATGTGAAAGTGTAGCAATGTTATCAATGATTTCAACAAAGTGGTGAGGTGTGTACTTGGCTTTTCTGAAGGGTCTCAACAAGGATGACGATTAACGCAATTTTGTTATTCAAAATGGCTTCTGGATTGTTAAAATCGTTTGAAACCAGTGCAATGTGAGTATTTTTAGTACGGGACCAATGATTAGATGATGGGAATCGATGTCTGACGCCATTTTAAGATCAAGATGTCGACTCCAGGTGTGAAAATGATTAGTGCATTTTCATCAGATTTGATTCTTTTCCATCTCTTCGTAAGAGTTATAACCAAAAGTGGTTTCGTGCCGATTCCTGCATCGTACAATCGTTTCATACGATAAAAGCAACACACATTCAAAAACAATCCCAAAACTAATCACTTACCCACCTGTACACTAAATCTCTTTCATCTCTAACGAATTCAGCAAAGCTCAGCTGAGCAAGCAATGCCAAAGTCCATTCCCGTAATAGTGGTATGAATAATGAATGGGGAATGTTTTCGCATTCACGCCGTTAATCACACTTACGCCTGTGGATAATAGCGGCCTCAGGCAAGCCAACGCGCAAAACCGTGAAGAGAGGTCAACGAGAAGTTCCATTCAAGTTTTGCAGGCTTTTTCCCTGTATCCCTGTATTGCCACGCGCCCCAAACATTTTCGTATAATGTATGTTGATTACTGGAACGTTGCTATAAATTAGCCTGCTCTCAGGATTTGTAAAAACCAGAATGGAAAAGCTTCACCCCCTCTCGACTGTGGGATGTTTCACATGTCCAGCGTCCCAATTGAATCTCATTAAAAATTGATGACGGTCTAAATAGGTGCTCTCCGGAATACGCGCTTTATTTAAAGGGTGAAATGGCTAATGTTGAACACCAAATCGACGCAGCCTCTAGTCCAGGCTTATTCTATTATAATCATTATTCATCTCTATTGAAGTGGCTTTAAGCCTTTGGTGTGGAAACATAATAAGTTAATAGATGTCTGCTTCCTAAAATTTTCCCTCCTTCGAACTGATTCTTCCCGACAAAATTGATCAACAAACAGCATCATTCATAACCACCAGAGCCGATAGCGAAGGATTACTACCATTTTTTCCAACATGACAAGAGCCCTCCAGGGTAAGCCACCATCTGCAGCCATCTGAAACTGCAACCAATCTGAATCGGATGCAAATGAGATGACAAGTAGTCAGTCACCGAAGCGCCATCTATCTGTAGAGGAGAAAATAAAATCTCAGTATCTCGGAAAATGTCCAGTGGCATTCGACAACCCTCTCGGTACTTTTGCAATCAAGTGCAATTGGCTCGAGTTGTTCAAGAAATTCCCTTCGGGAGTCGGCGATGCAGTTTTGATTGGATGGAAATTATGGTCTTCTGTTTCATTAGAGGGGTTTGTTGCATGCTGCAGTTTTGAATGGTGGAGACATGGTTTAACATTCATTAACCAATACCATGTTTGGCATTTGTTCCATCAGTGTACAGATTGTACTATATGTCGACGAAATTTGAAATTTGATTCTCAATGTACCCTATCTCAGGTTGTGGGTTTTCTTACAAGTTGAAAAAAATCATTTTGTTCATTTTGTACAAAAAACTAACAAAAATACTATATGTAAATAGATTGTAAACAATTAACATGAACAATCGGCTCCGTTAAGGTCTTCCAATGAGCCTAATAAACTATTTAGTAAATAAAAAAAAAAAAAAAGTTGAAAAAATCAAGTTGTTGTTAAGGTGAAGATGAATCGAAGCCAAACCTCAAATTTTCAAGAGCACAAATCTGGAGAACCGAACATCTGTTTAAGCTGAAAACTTAATCGATCGATCCCTAGCTGGTGGTGACCAATTGATTAAGTTTTCAGCTCAAACGGGTGTTTGGTTTTCCAGATTTGTGCTCTAGAAATTTCTAGGTTTGGCTTCGATTTATCTTCACCTTAAATAACTGCTATGTGGTGTGGAAGATTTAGTCATTTTTTTTCGATTTTTATTTGAAATCCATTTGACAAGCTAATCATTTCAAACCATATCATCATAATATCAAATATAGAACTAAAAACCTGCCATTGTTACAGTTTATATTTTGCATATAATCATGATAACATGAAATGATGTTATAGCGTTTGATTGAATGAAGAATATTATGGAATGTTTGTCGTTGAAATCCACTACTAGCAGCATCTTTTTTTCACCACAAAAACATATTCAAATCGCAATAACTGTTTTGTTTTTCGACTTTTTTTGCACCATTCTTTTACAAGATCTTAAAAACTCTTCTCAGAATCTTTTAAGATTCTGATCCTTAGTCATCTGGATCCGGAAATATTCCGAAATTCCTTACGGGACCGACGCCTATGCATAACCCGCGTAACCACAACCCATGTAAAGTGGGCTAAGCATTTTGTCGCATCGATTCAAGGAGTGTGGATTCGATTCCCGCTTCAGTTCGGAAATTTTTTTGTCAGCTAGTCCGTTGTATGAAACAATGCACGCGTTCACTCACGATCATGACAAAATCCATGATGCATCGCGGTTCTACTAAATATTGCTGTTTGCGATTGACATGCAAATCCTGTCTAACTTGGCTTCAAATGCGGTAACACAAAGTAACCAAAGGATACCTAGCAACCATGATCCATATCACCGTCAACCTAGCAAAGAACGATTGTCCGACATTTCCCCGAATGCAATTTCCTCGAATGACGTTTTCCCGAATGAACTATTTCCCCGAAAACTATTCTCCCGAATGTACCATTTCCTTGAATAAATCGTAATGTAAATGACATACTGAAAGCTATCCATTATTATTATTATTATTACATATCTTTATTTCAGAGATTTTCAGCCCTAGGCTGGTTTATCTCAAATAAAGCTATCCATGTTCCTGCTGCCAAAAAGTATTTAATGTGTAAGCTGATGTAAGATTAGATGAAAACCGATTGATTTGTTATAAAAATCCATGTGTTTAAAGTTACAGATGTTCAAAATAATGTGCCACGATCATTTGGCTTAAAACAACCTAGATTAATTTTTGTGATACCCTGATGAAAAAAGCGAGCACATGATAGGCAGTTTTATTTGAAGCGGTATCTTTGGAGTATAGATATTTGGCTTATGAACATTTAGACGAATGAACATTCGCCTTTGTTTAGCCTTCTTAGAATAATGGGCTGTTATTATATTTAAACTCTTCCAATATTCAGTGACACTTAGCTGACACTCTTAAATTTCCCTTCTTTTAATAATAGGCTGTTCTTTCGCATTATTACACAAAGATGCCTTATTTGGCCAAACGTCTTCGTGCCATACGTCCACTAGGTTAAACGTATTTTCATTACACTTAGTGACTAGCTATAGTGAAACCATGGATCCTTAGAATCTATTATATCTTGCACTATATAAATAAACCTTGAGTCTCCCTTCTAGTCTTTCCTGTCCCCCTGACAATCAATATTAGTTTTCCATATAAAAATCTTTTTTTTATGTATTGAATAGAAACAATTTACCCGAACGTCAATTTTTCCAAATCGTTCCTAAATGGGTCATCTAGTCGAAAACGTTGAATACAGAGAACATGTTAGTAATGAATACTAAAAATGCTAATAATCACTAATTAAACAGAAAAAATCGCCTAGGGAAAGTGTACCAGTTATGGCCATAGTGGTTCCCTATTTGGCCATATGTGGAATTTTGATAACTTTCTCATTTTAAAACTTTTTGAATGTTTTACCATCAAGATATATCTTAAATCTAACTAATACACCACACAAATATTTCAAAATTAGAAGACATCAAAGCTATCACGTATGGCGAAATAGGGAACCACTATGTCCATAACTGGTACACCCACCCTATTTGAAAAAAAAACAAAACTCCTTATTAAGTTAAGTAATTAAGAGTAATTAAGTCTTAAATAGATAAAAAGATCGAAAGCATTGAAAATGTTGGATCAAAATATTAGAATCTGTAGTATTTGTTCTCACAATAACATTTGAACCAGAAGCATGTAATAACCAGAAAAAATCTGATTAAAGTTTCAGAAGCTCTGTTAATTTATATTGATATATTGATCTATGAAGCACAGCCTTCAAATAAAGAAAGGCCAATATATGATGAAATCAGTAGCAGCTGCAAGCAGAACAAAATCAAACCAGCAAAGCTTTAAAGAACTGCCTACGATGATAAGAAGGTAAGAGTTTTAAAATTATCAATTATTTTGATGCCAATGATTATTAGCCCAGTAATATAAAGAAGAACAACCCATTTTCTAAAGAAGGGATTTTTATAAATTGAAAACAAGCCTTTTACGTTCTCAGTTGTAGTGCTTATGTTTTAAGAAGCACAATCAACTAACGCGGAAATAATGATCGAATGATAGCCTGGACACGATGTGCTGGACTGTCAAATGCGTCCCTAATCAATAGACTGGCCCAGCTCAGTATGGGAGAAAAATAAAGTTGTATGATTCCACGGGGCACCCCTCAAGATTATTTCTTGAGGTTAGAGGAAGCCTTTCTGCAAAATTCAGCTCATTTGGTCGTTCCATGAGCTGGCGCATTTGAATTGAAGTTAATATGGGATTTTCAGCTCAAACATATGGGCAACAGCTCATCATCTACTTTTTGATTCAGGGAAATTGATGATCGCGTTCAATTGGACCCAGAATGTCAAAAACACTACTTGATGTAATAGCGAAGAATATTGTAGAAGATTGTACCATGATCAAAATTGATAAAGTTGGTGTTTTAACCATCTGAAGTTTATCATGCATTACTGCTTGTATGCAACCTAGCTTGGAGGTAGCCACTATGCGCATCATAGCCACCTATGACGCTGGGCGAGCTGAGGCACATGTCGCATGCATATAAGTGACTCTACGGGAGTGCTGATCTAAGCCTATCTTTCAACAACTGAAAGAGTAATGAAAATGAGATTAAATCCAGATACAACCTTCTGCAATTATGTTCATTAGGGTATCAACTAGTGTATTTGTCATTCTGGGCTTATTTGAACGCGAACAATTAGTATACGGAACGAATCAGTGACATAGGACCAATTTTCAATATATTTGAGACGAACATCCCATACAAACTTCAAATCGAATGCGCCAGCTGGTAAAGCAACCAATTGAGTTGAAATTTTGAGAGAGCGTTTTTCTTACCCTAAGGCTCATATCTAGGAGGTGCCCCGTTGAGTTTTACAACTTTTTTGTTTAAGGGCCAGTCTACTAATCAACTTATGTCGAATTCGTTTTTGAGCCTAGGTTGGAACTGGCGAAACATGGAACTGGTCGCTCTGACTCACAGTCACAACTCCAACCCGATTCAGGTTCGACCGAGCTAAAATTTGATTGACGTTGGGTTGTTTGTGTGTTGATCACTGACCCCGTTTCTTAAAACGAAAACGACATTAGTGACTCATTCATTCTTTCGTAGTTTTCATACAGTGAAGATCTCATTAGGGTCACGTCTTTGAATCCTGCACATTGTTTTCAACCAGTCAGACTTTATTTAATTATTCTGCCTTTGTCCGTTCAGCTAGGTGTCATTAAGATGAATTAGGTTCGAACAAACAACATTAAGCGTCAGATTTGTTCATCTCTTAAATGTTCTTTCGAAACATTGTATGTATTTTATTACGATTCTTTGCATAATAAAATGTGAATATCGAACTAAACTTTTTTAACATATTTTGCCAGTAAAAACTGTCATCGATTTACACTCCAAATATCTCATCTTTCGTTTAACGGTTCAAATCATTCATAAGAGAATCATTCGTTTGAGGCGATTATCAAGCTTGCTGAATATAGTCTTAGGCAGCGTCCATTTATTAAGTAACGCCTAAATTGGAAATTTTTGACCCCCTCATCCAACCGTAACGCTTTTTGTATGAAAAAATTTCAATTTTTTTTGTGAGCCATAACATTTGAGCCTACTCCTTGCTTCCCCTAGAGCATTACGTAATTTGTGGATGCTACCTTAACTGATATTTTTTAAATGAATAAAATTGTCTTTGAAAAAAGCTTTCGGGGAAACGGTACATTCGGGGAAACAGTTCATTTGAGAAAATGGTTTTCGGGAGAAAATTCTTCGGGAAGAAATCATTCGGGGAAATGGTTTTCGGGGAAATGGTTTTCGGGGAAATGTCGGACAATCGCAAAAAACACCAATCTTTGACTTCGCCTTCCTTGTTAAAAATCTTACCGCATTGGGTGTTCCCACGTTTGAAATTTGCATTTCAAACGCACACAGAAATACTGCGATCATAGCAACAACGATTAACATTTTGTCGTCAAGTTATCTTAACAAACTACGCTCCTTGAATAATGCATCATTCTGCATGTATTGCTGTTTGCATTTGAGATGCAAATCTTGCCTAAACGTCCTCCTTATGCGGTAACACAAAACAATCAAAGAACACCTATCAACGATTATAAAAATCACCGCCGACCTAGCAAGAAAAATCGATATCTGACACCGCATTTCTTGAGAAAAATCTTACCGCATTTGGAGTTCCCGCATTTGATATTTGCATTTTAAACGCACACAGCAATATGCTAACGATCAAATGTTCGCAAACTAAAGTCATAGTTTTTGGAGGATTTTTAAGTTTTTACTCCAAGAGTCGACTCCTGGTATGCATCCGGAAGTTTAACTGGTTTGGGCGAAAATTAATGCCGAGGTGTCTTGAGAGAAATAAATTCATTGTGACATTTTTATAGAGATTTCATTGAAACTCTTGAATGTAGTCATAAATCATCTTCTGGAAAAGAAACAAATGGAAAAGCAAAAAACAAAATATCTTGAGCTACTGCTGAGGACTTTATGGAGAGATTTAAACTATCTCTTGAAACGCGAATATAATAGAATAAATTATTGGAATGGATATTGAAAAAACTGCATGCAAATCTGAAAAAGAATATGTTGGAAAAAATACAGAAAAATCTCAGAAGAATTTCCTGATTACCCTGGGCCTTATCCTGGTGAATATGTGAAGTTATTCATTATTGAATTTCTAGATGAATTCCAAGATGAACTCATTTTAAGATAACTAAACAGACCTACAACAATCCTTTCGTGCCTAAAAAATATGGCGGATTACTCACAAGATCCATTGCGGATTAAGCCTTGGAGTGATTTCTTTGGCAGAAGTTTGATTTTAGTTTCCCTCTAAATAATAAATATTCAAAAAGCTTATCATGATATTAAAGCATGAATACTGAAGATCATCCTTTTTAAATAAAACCAAAAATGTTCTATTTTGTAACAAACCAGTTGATCTTGATTTTTTTTACTCCAGTCAGAAAGGAGGGGGGGGGGGGGGGTGAATGGCATCTTAGGCCACAGATTGTTTCTCTGCCGAAATAGATCTTGAAAACATTGAAAAATTATTTTATTGCTATTTTCGCTTCTTTTGATTAACGCTTTCAAAATAAAACTTTAATCGGGCTCCGTGGCCGAGCGGTTAGTGTCGTCAGGCAGTGAACGCATCGTGTCATGGGGTGTGGGTTCGATTCCCACTTCAGCCATTGAAACTTTTCGTCAGAAAAGTTTCGCGGCTGTGCCACTGGAGCATGCTTGTCTGTTGTCTAGTGTTAAGTTACAGTCTGTGCAGCTGAATGGCTGAAGACAGTGTCCGTGTCTTTTTAAATATTGAATCTTTCGAAAATTTTACCAGGAATGTTTACTTTCAAAAATGTGTTGTTCGTTTATATTATGCTGAAGATTGTTTACTTTGAAGCTTTAAAC
This sequence comes from Aedes aegypti, assembly GCF_002204515.2. NCBI lineage: Eukaryota > Metazoa > Arthropoda > Insecta > Diptera > Culicidae > Aedes > Aedes aegypti. The sequence goes on from NW_018734694.1 coordinate 30,774, forward strand.
ATTTTAAACAAAACCATTCACTTTATATGCAGGCTATTGGTTCACTTTAAATGCTGCAATAATAGGTCTTTGGATCAAAGCTTTCAATATTTTGTAAATAAATTTTCCCTTCTTTTACCACGTTTGTCTTAATCATGTATTAAGTACATTTATTAAACCATGCTTTTAAATAAACACTGAAAACAAAATCAAATTGTTTTCATGAAAATGTGATGTTCTTAATAACCACTGTTGAGTATTTAATTTAAAACTTCACTCAGGATTTTTACTGTTTTTAGGATTTTATTTAGTTTGCTTCGGTTGAAACATTACGATGTAAACAAAACCTAAATTGCGTATGGAATTTTTTGTCACTGCCTTGTGTTCTAGTCTGCCGAGTCATACATTTTTGCTCGGTGGTGCCAATCTTGGTAACAAATTTTGAAAAATGTCGATATTTAAGGTAAAATATTAGAAGAAACTACTTAGAGTAAAGTGGGGCAAAAGCTCGAATGGGGCAAAAGTTTCTTTTTAAGATTTCTAGCTCAATTCAAAACAAAACTTATAAACGTCATGGTGGTTTAAATTCTTTTCAAGTAGAGACTTCCACTCCAAAAATCATGAAAATTGATTGATATTTGGAAAAGTTAGGCCTATTTGTTGTTTTTCGACGTAAATATTGTAATTTTCGGTCAAACTTTCGTTGCATGGAGCCAAATGAAGATAAAATCTTTGTCTATATTTTATGTAGGGGCGTTTCTAGGCCTACCATTAGGATGCTTTGAGGTGTATTAGTTTTTGCATAAATAATTGGAAACAATTTTTGACCCATAGTGGGACAAAAGTTCGAATCAGCGGGGCAAAAGTCTTACCCATGCATAAACTCACGGAAAATTTTCAAATTGCCTTAAATTTACATATTATCTTCAAATTTAACTTTAACTATATACAAATTTTTACATTTCCACTTAGTTTTGCGAAAAACTGCTATTTATGACTATATTACAATTAACCCTTATTTGGCCAATTTTTTGATGAAAATTTAGTGCGTATTTTTCGGCAAATTTAAGTTTATGGCTGGTTTAAAGTATGCCTGTCATAAAAGTATTGATATTTTGTGTTTTAGTCAGCGAACTTTTGTCCCACACTGGATTCGAACTCTTGCCCCACCGGTGGGGCAAAAGTTCATTTAAGACAATTAATTTTGAAATTATTATAACTAAAAATGGGTAAATATTTTGACACAAGTTTGTACCATATAGCATTTCTTTTCAAGGAAACTTAATACTTCGTTGGCATCACAGATATTCCATGTTTTCTAGTTTATAGATGTCTAATGATAATTTTGAACTATTTAATTTTTATGAAGGTCAGTTTTGCATAGAAATATTACAAGTTTTTGAAGGTGTTAGCAATACTGTTAGAAATGTCGGTACTAAACAATCCGCCGGTACTTAGTCTGCATGCAAACTTTGAGTGTTAAAAAATGTTGCGTAAGCTTCAGTGTGACATGAAGAATGTCGCCGGAAGCCGTATGCTTGTGGCCAGTACCCGACAGAACAGAGAGCGGTACAGGGCAGCGAGAGCCGAAGAAAAGCGAATCAACCGCAGAAAGAAAAGGCAGCACGAAGAAAGTGTGGTAGCTGACGCTCAAGAAAGCATGAACCGGAATGATATGCGGAGATTCTATGCAACGGTCAATGGTGCGCGGCACAATACCGTACCAGTGCCCGCCATGTGCAATGATCGAGAAGGGAATTTGCTGGCCGATAAAACGGCGGTGGCTGCCAGGTGGAAGGAGCACTTTCAGCAATTGTTGAACGGTGCAATTGGAAATGTAGCGATGAAAAGGATGAACATAGATGACAACGATCAAGCTGTGGACCCACCGACCATAGGAGAAGTTATAAAAGTTATCAGCTAGCTGAAGAACTGTAAGACTACTGGGAAGGACGAGATCCCGGTCGAGCTTCTCAAGCACGGAAGCGAGCAGCTTTACCAGTCGATACACCGAGTACTTCTGAAGGTATGGGAGGACGAAGAATTGCCCACCGGCTGGTTGGATGGCCTCATCCGCCCAATCTACAAGAAAGGGCACAGAGTGGAGTGTGCCAATTACAAAGGAATTACCCTGCTGAATTCGGCGTACAGACTGCGTCCACTCGAGGAGTCCTCCGTCGGCGAATACCAAGCTGGTTTTCGTGAGGGCTGTTCGACAACGGACCAGATGTTTTGCTTGCGAATGATCCCTGACAAATTCCGGGAGTATAACTTGCAGGCTCACCATCTGTTTATTGATTTCAAGGCATACGACTCAGTGAAAAGAAATGAGCTGTGGCAGATAATGTCTGAAAATGGTTTTCCGGCGAAACTAATTAGGCTGATACGTGCTACGCTGGATGGTTCGAAATCAAGTGTTCGGATCGCAGACGAGGTGTCAACCACGTTCGTGACGTTAGACGGATTGAAGCAGGGAAAAGCATTTTCGAATATTACTGTTCAACATGGCACTCGAGGGTGCTATTAGGAGATCTGGCGTGCAGAGAAATGGCACTATTATCACAAAGGTCGCACATGCTCCTTGGCTTTGCGGACGATATAGACAGCCCTGTCGTCGTAAAATTTGAGCTTCTTAGTCATCCCTTTTTGAGGGGGGGCGTTGCTATAACCAGAGGGCGCTTCTACTCCTAGGCCTCAATGATGTCGTCTCATGAGAAATATTACCAAATGTTTTACGTTTACAAATTTCATGTATCCACAATACTTTAATATTACTTTCCAAACAAACAGAGGCGAATAACATTGGTCAAAACCTCTATAATAAATTAAATATATAATGAAATTCCAAACAGTTCGGTAGGGGCCTTCCTTAGCCGAGTGGTTAGAGTCCGCGGCTACAACGCATAGCCATGCTGAAGGTGTCTGGGTTCGAATTCCGGTCGGTCCAGGATCTTTTCGTAAAGAAAATTCCCTTGACTTCCCTGGGCATAGAGTATCATCGCACATGCCACACGATATACGAATGCGAAAATGGCAACTTGGCAAAGAAAGCTCTCAGTTAATAACTGTGGAAGTGCTCATAAGAAAACTAAGCTGAGAAGCAGGCTCTGTCCCAGTGAGGACGTAATGCCAAGAAGAAGAAGAAACAGCTTGGTAAAACAAATTAACGGATTACGGTAAATGTTGACAGTATTTGGTAAAAATCACGGGAATCTGTTAACGGAATTATGTTTTTATTTTATTTTACCGAGCTGTTCAGCTGTTGATAAAAATATGCAGAGATTCTTCTGAAGTAAAAACTGTTGTCATGATTGTCAAAATTCCTTGATTTTTGGATTTTTTCAGAATCTCTTATAAAAGAAGTCTCAAATGAAATCTTACATGAAAAATTGAATGAATTCTTGAAAATAATAACCGGTGAGAGTTTCCGGGGAAATCTTTGATTGTTATCACTAAATTATCTGAGGAATGCAAATTTCTAAGATGAAAACCAGAAAAAAATTCTCGCGGAACATTACTAAAGGACCTATGTACAAATGAGAGATTCTCTCCTCTCTCGTTCTCTTTCGATTATAACAGTGGAACACTAAAGATTTTGGGAAGTTTTTCACTATAGATCGAAAGTCACTTTCCTTGACTAGCATTTCATACAAAAAACGCAACAGAAGAGATTAATGTGACTCAGTTATTAATGAAAGAGAAAGTAAACAAAGAGAGCCTCTCAATGTTAGATAGGTCTTTTAGTAATGTTCCGCGAGAATTCCTCAAATAAATCTCAAATGATGTATTTAAAACATGGTAAAATAATTAGTGAAAAAATCGAAGAATCCCTGGAGTTATTGGTAAAGGAATACTTGTGAAAAACCACGGGATTGCTTGGCTAAGGGTACGCCAAAATCCAGGGGAAAATGTCCAGAGTTATACTCAGTGGAATTCTTGGGTCAAACCTAGATAAATTCTTAGAATTTTTCTGTGAGAACTCTTGAAAAATTCCGGGTAGAAATTTTTGGAATCTCTGCGGCAATTTCTGTAAAAAACCCTGAATGAATTGACAACTATATAGGAACGCCAGGTAGATTATTACAAGTAATATTATAGTGGTTTTACGCCCGAAGCTATTTACTGTAGATTTCTGTATGGAAAACTAGAGTTTTCATTCCCGGATTCCCGTTTCCCAGGAAATGATTTTCTGTTTCCCGGGATTCCCGTATTTCCCGGGATTTCCTATTTTCCGGGTAGTTTTATAAAAAAAAGAATTTACTATCTTTTTTCAAACAAAAACCATCGCACAATTTACTTTTCATATAATTCTAACCAATGAACTCACTACATCACTAGTTATATTTCAATGCTGATTTTTTGTTTTTCGTAATGAAACAGTTGTTCATAAAATGGATATCGTTTTTGACGAGAGAGTATATGATATATAAAAAAGAAGATTTTCGAGGGATTTTTTCCATGATTGAGTAGGCTTATAAAGGTTTCATGGATGTAACAGTAAAAATTTTTAATATAAAGACTCAAATTGGATTTTATTCTACCTTCATACGATTTATCAAGAATAACTTCATTTCTTTTCGGCATCTGAAGCACATGTGCCTATAATACAAAGCAAAATACAAATCAAAACCGTTTTCTGAAAAACTTTGATATTTTTCTTTTGAAGTTTAGATCAAAAGCTTTCGATTTATATAAAAAGTCCTTATTTAATTAAATATTTTGTTTTGTGGAAAATAGTATATCTTAGTAGTGCTACTATAGGAACAATAGGTTGCTATAGATGCAAGAGAGCTTAGAAACGGCCGTATAAAGCCACTAGTGCGACTATAGGGACTGTCTACTAAGGGAACACCGACCCTACACGAAAAACGAATAATTTGCATAAGAAAATTTGCTTTATTTTCACGTTCTTCAGAATTTCCCGGGATCCCGGGATTTCCCGGGAAATTAAAATTTTATTTCCCGTTTCCCGGGAAATCGAATCCCGGGAAATTTGAAAACTCTAATGAAAACGATAGAAAAGGTTCGCTGGATTTGTTGATTATGAAGATTCTGAAAACATCCTGTTGGAATTTCTGAAGAAATTCTGAAAGAGTTCCATAACGAATTCTTGGAAATATTAACCTGTTTTTCCAACGAGATCTTAGAGGAACCTCTGGATATGTTTTATGAAAAAGAATTTCTAAAATTTTTGTCATAATTTCATATAAATTTAACCTTAATTTCAAAAGAAATACCCTGCTGAACTATTGAAGGTCACCCAAGAAAAGGTTTGGATGATTTTTGGTAGATTTAAAAAATAATACCTGAAGACATTTCGATTTAGGGTAAGTATACCGATTGTGCTACTTTTCCCCGAATGTCGGTTCCCCGAACGCCAGTTCCCCGAATGACCCGTTTCCCAGAATGACTCGTTTTCCCGGAAAGTGTAGCAGTTCAAATAGGTGCTAAATAGTTTTCAGTAGAAGGATAGTTAATTAAAAAGAACGATAAACAATCAAAAGAAGGAGGTATTTGGCCATTCTCGACTATACACATGTTGCCACAAATGTTGAGGACGGTAAAATTTGTAAGAACCGCCAATTAATAAAGAAGGGGCATATCAGATGACCAGTACGTTAATCCCCCTGAAATGTATAAAGTTATGACAAATATGAGAGCCAACAACTTCTCGACGTAGTGGACTATTCGGGGAAACGGGATATTCGGGAAAATGGTATTCGGGAAACTGGCGTTCGGGGAAACGACATTCGGGGAACCGACATTCGGGGAAAAGTAGCACAACCAAGTGTACCAGTTGTGGATATAGTGGTTCCCTATGTCGTCATACGCGATAACTTGAATATCTTCAAATTTTGAAATTTGGTGTGTGTTGTAATAGTAAGATTTAAGATATATCTTAATGTTTAAACATTCAAAAAGATAAAAATGTGAAAGTCATCAAAATTTCACTTATGGTCAAAAAGGGAACCACTATGGCCATAACTGGTACACCTTCCCTACTGTCACTGTTCAAAATAAAAACAAAATTAAAATTCATAAAATTTACTATTTTGAATTTTATTTGTTTGTACCCAAGTTTGAAACCTTTTATTTTCCCTCGCCTTGAGCCTCCCGGGCATAACAGTAAATTGATATTATTAATAAAAAATCGAAATTTTTGGCCTGCTCATTCTATAAAATAAGTGATTTTCAGAATATTTTAAACATTGAACTCTAAAAAATGTATAGCTTTAATGGCAGTTTAGCCTGCAACTCATGCATTATAATAGAGAAGGTCTTTGTATCAATTCTAAAATGGATGACAATAAGAATCATTCACACAGATCGCAAAAAATGTGTTAATAGCATTGGTGAGCTCTAGATTTTTGGAGGCCTACAAACTTGAGTAGATTTGTAGGAAATCAGAATTCATGATGTTTTATATACATATAAATATTAATGATTTCAATGCTTTTAGCTATTAGAAGGCTCAGTTCTCTCACGAGTGCAATCGATTGAACAACAACAAGAAGAATAACTTACAACACAAATATTTGTGAAGGCCCCTCAAATGTGTATGGCCCACAGCCACTGCGCCCCGGGGCCCTCGGCCCACTCTAAACCAAACGCGGAAACGACATTCGAAAAAAGCATCACAATTATTTGGTGTTTGATATGAAACTAAATATAAATATTACAAAATAAATAAAGAAAGACATTTCAACCGGAATGAACTCACCAATATAAATTAATTAATTAACCCCTCTACCAGCAGCTTCATTTTTTACCACAAGAAAAAATTCAAATCGCGATAACTCTTTTGTTCCTTGGCATTTTTGCACCATTTTTTCACAAACTCTCAAGAAACTCTTCTAGTTTTAGAATCTGCGTCAACATTGATCATTGGTCATCTTGATCCAGAGATATTCCAAAATTCCTTGGGGGACCGACGCATACCCATGACCCACGTGCATATCTCAGGCTACAGAATTTTTATCTTATTAGGATATACACTCTTTGGAACAATACACTAATGAGAGTATGCTGTGAAAAAATGAAGCAATTTGGTGCAGCCGTCTTTGAGTAATGAGCATTTATGTGTCTGGTACCACGCTTGCCAAATAAAGATCTTTAAAACTTCAAAAAACATATCGTAATTTTCTGATATCTCTAAGAATACTTAACCAATTTGTATGATTTTTTCATAGTAGCTCCTTATAACATGGCATAATATAGCCCACATTTTATTTTTTCGATAAGTTGACGTAAAACAAAATGACCGCCTAAGACATTTTATATGGAAAATGTAGGTCCCCCAAGGAATATTGGAATATCATTAAAACCAGATCACCAATCATCAATATCGACACGGATTCGCAAACTAGAAGAGTTTTTGAGAACTTGTGAAAAAATGGTGCAAAAATACCGAGAAACACAAAAGTTGTCGCGATTAGAATTTTTTTACTTGCGGTAAAAAGTGAAGCTGCTGGTAGGGACATCAGGGCTGCGAATAATGATAGAAGTAGGCTTGAATTTTGCGAAGATCCCGTGAGGAGAGATCACTACAATAGTTTGAAAACGTGAATCTCATCAAGTAGCCAATGTTGGCATGAATTTTCTTAATCAGTAGAGTCATCTTAGGCTGTGAATGCGGAAAATTGAGCACTTTTCTACAGTAATTTTAAGTTGCAACGGGTGTTTTACTATTTTCAAGGCATTTCCCTTACAGTAGTATTTTCCTGACTGTGATTTGCTTTGCATGGCTTCTGTAGCGTGATATAATAACCTTTCACAATTCTAATCGGCATAAACAATACGCTTATCACCATTGATCCTGATTGCATCGCTCGTTCCCGCAAGATATGACAGATGACATAATTGAAGGACCAAACAGTACTTTTCAGTTGATTTAAGCATAAGCATAAGCATAGATGACCGTACAATTCGTAGTTGCTACTCCGTGATTGACCAGAACAATCGAAGTTGCACAGGGAATTAATTAATGGGGCTTGGGATTAGCTTACCATTCTTCAATGTGCACAAATCGAGAGCTCATATTTTAAAAGTCAATAACGGCGCCGGCCACGTCCTTACGGTCATCGGGGAAGGGAAGGAATGTTAGTGCGACTACCGTTGTTACTAGAGACCGAGATCACCTCTGCATCTCCACGGTTGTCATGGACAGGATATTGGGTTAGTGGGTAAAGTATAGATCTGGGAGTCACCAATGGTAGGTGATGCGATCCATGATATAATTACGCCTAACCGAATTCGCGAAATAATTCGATAATCGCAATGTACGCCGGACAAGTGTTCATCGCTCGCCCTCGCAAGAGCAAGCGATGCGATCAATAGATCAAACACAACTAACGGATCACGCCACTTTTCACTTCACTCGACCGACGCGCGACATGTTTGATCCTGCCCTCATCACCCGCCCCCGCAGGAGCAAGCGTCAAGGTCGAAGGATCAAACACTACTCAAACAGTACTTTTCAGTTGATTTACATACATACAGCAAAAACAATGGTTATCTTCAGGACGTTAAGGTGCACCTAATCTACGTGAAATAAGGTATAATTACTACAGGGCGTTTATACAGAGGGTTAAGATCCAATTCATCTATGAGGACTTAAGTTTAATTTCTGCAGGGTATTGATAAAGCTTTGAATTTCTAATTAATGTAGTACAGGGCGTTGAGGTGTACCTAATGTACATAGAATAAAGTCAATAAACGCCCTGGAGTATGGTCGTTGATATTGCTCAAAATATGCAATTGATGTTCTACCAGGCGTTAAGATGGTCTATATGAGACAAGATCAATTACTTCGGGGCGTCGATATATATCTTGACAATTTCGATTGTATGACTAGGCGTGAAGATGCAGGTGATCTACGTTAGACAATGTAACATTATTCTAGAAAATTGATATATCCTAATAATTTTTATTGATGTCATAAATGACGGCAAGATGCATCTGATCTACATAGCACTAGGTTAAATTAGGCCAGGGCGTAGATACAGCTTGGAATATTCCTCTGATGTCGAACAGGTTGTTAAGATTCACCTGATCTTCATAGGATAAAGTCAAATTACTCCAGGGCGTCGATACACTAGAAAATTGCTTCAAATCTTGCAGAGATCAATGTGAAAAAGTCAAATTTCTCCGGGGAGTTGATAAACCTTGATCGATTGATGGCACACAAAGCGTTTCTATTTCTTAACTACGTGAAATAAGGTTGAATTACTCAAGGGCGTTGCTAAAGCTTGGATTATTAGGGACGATTCAAATATTACGTAACGCAAAATTTGTCAATTTTGAACCCCCTCCCTCCTCCACGTAACAGCTTTTATATGGAAAAATTTTTTTTTTTGTATGGACCGTAACATAATGGAAGACCCCCTCCCTCCCCCTGATGCGTTACGTAATATTTGAACAATCCCTTAATTGGTGTCCTACATGGCGTTGAGGTGACTTGATCTACATGGAATGAGGTCAAACTACTTCAGGGTTTTGATACAGCTTGAAATTTAAAATTATCATACATACGACAATTTCAAAGTACTCCAGGGCGTTGATACAATTTGGAATGTTCAATTGATGTCAAACTGGGCGTTAAGGTGCATCTGATATACATAAGATAAAGTAAAATTAATCAAGGGCGTTGATATAGCTTGATATTTTTAAATGATGTCCTACAGGGAATCTCCGAGATATTCACTTCTAAAGTAAAAGTTATAGTGACGACTTACTTCGGAAGGGAATTAAAGCCGTTGGTTCCGAGATAGAAAAAAAGTAATGAGTTCAAATTACTCCAGGGTGTTTGTACAGTTTACAATTTGCCAGCAGGATATCGCAGGACGTTAAGATGAACCTGATCGATATAGGGTTATGCCAATATACTCCAGGGCGTTAATAGAGCTTGAAGCTATTGATGTCACGCAGGGTTTTATATGCAGCTGATTTAATAATAGGATAGGGTCAAATTGATCAAAGGCGTTTATACAGTTAATTTTTTATTGAAGTCCCATAGGGCGCTAAGTACAGTTGATCTATATGAGACAAGTTCAATTTACTCCAGGGCGACACAGCTTAGAATTTTCAATCGATACAGGGCATGAAGGTGCACTTGATCTACGTAAGACAAGGTCAAATTAGTCTAGGGTGTTTATACATATGGACAATTTCTATTGATGCCCCACAGGGCGTTGAGATGCTGCTGATTTACATGAGACAAGGTCAAATCACTCCAAGGCGTTGATTAAGCTTGGAATTTTCAATTGATATCCTACAGGGCGTTAATATACTCATAATCTAAATAAGGTAAGGTCAAATTCCTCCATGGCGTTGATATCGCTTAACAATTTCGATTGATATCATACAGGGCGTTGATAAGCCTGGATTTTTCAATTGATGTTCTACAGGGCGTCAAGATGTATCTGATCTAAATAAAATAAGATCAAATTACTCCAGGACGTTGATACGTAAATCTTGATTGGTGTCCTGCAGGGCGGTTACATGCTCCTCAACTCATACTAAAGATGTATCAAGGGGCGTTATATTTTGTTGTTGATTTCGGAGAGCTCAATCACATTACCTACATTTTTATGACTTCGTGAGAAAATTTCTGACAAATAATCTGAGAAAAGCTTCTTAGTCGTCGACTAAGCGCGACTAAGCAGGACGACAGGGCTGGATATAGACCTAATTGGAATCAATCGCAGGTCAGTGGAAGAGGCCTTCGTGCTTCTGAAGAGGGAGACAGCGAGGATAGGCCTGACAATTGATTCTACCAAAAGAAGTACATTGTTGCAAGGTAGATATAGAGTCAGGCATGGTGGTGTCGGTGCTGAGGTAGTGTTTGATGGGGATGTGTTTGAAGTTGTTGAAGAATTTGTTTTGGACATGTGACAACGACGTTTCCCGTGAAGTGAAAAGACGTATTGCGGCTGCGAATAGGGCCTTTTACGGACTACGTAAAAGCTTAGGTCCCGCAGCTTGCAAACGGAAACAATATGAGTCCTGTATAAAACATTGATTCTTCCGGTGGCTCTCTACGGGCACGAAGCGTGGACGTTGAAAGAGTCAGACCGGAAAGCTGTCGGTGTTTTCGAGCGTAAAGTGGTGGGAAACTCGAAAATGGAGTATGGCGCAGACGCATGAATCACGAGTTGTACCAAGTGTACAAAGATGCGAATATTATCAATCGTGTAAAATACGGTAGACTTCAGTAGGCTGGTCACTTAGTACGAATGTCGGAAGAAAGAATTGCGAAAATAATATTCAGCAAGGAACCAGGTAGAGGTCATCGGTTTGTTCCAGCTGCTATTGTTTTCTTGGAAACTTTGATTATACCACTAAGGTCGAACTTTTGCCCCACCAAAGGAACAAAGCGGTTTTCCACTATTCACCATTGATACTACCTACAAATAAGAATAAATATGATCGAGAGTTATAATAAATATTAAAATACTATTATACTTACTAATTAATAAGTTATATTCCATGACAACATTAATTGAGAGTTTTGTATTTTGCCTTTTTATTATTAAGCTTTTTTTCCGATTTTTTATTCAAAATAAACTGCTTGTCCCAGATATTTATTTTTGTTGGTAGCATTTGATACCTGGAAAGTATATATTATTAAAATTGTACATAAACATTCCGATCAAAAGCTGAGTTATTTCAGATTTTGTTTTGACACATTCTTACACCTTATTATCATCACAATCGAAGGTACAAATAAAAATAAAACATTTCAGATATACTTTGGGTTTACATGTTTTAATGTGAATATAAGGACCACTCCCATATTGACCAGAGCTACGATCAGTTTTTTTTTTGTTTCTGTGCAAATTTCATATACTAAAATTAGCAACTGTAATAGAAAAAGGGTACTGCCCTAGCTTAAATTAATTTTGTACAAAATAAATCGCTCAAAATTCCAAATCTTTTCTTGATGAGTGCAAGAATCAAATGTGTAGTAATACAATTTCTACCTGCACTAATCTTGAAATAGCATTATAGTGAAGTCGTGCCCATACTTACACCCTATACCTAAAAAAATCAGCATTGTTTCGGAAATTATTATTATTTATGCAGTACCAACTGCAATTGCGTTGTAAATTTCTCTCAGTATTTGTCCAAAGCTTGCTTAACCTTCCAGTCGTCGCGCGGTTTGCGACCGTCAGAACCACCGCGCTGTTGTTGTGAATGAAAAGCGAGGTTTCTTCAGCAGTGTAGTACAATATACAACAGCGCGATGACTGTAGTGTTAAGCAGCTCAGCATATCTCCCGCATCATTTTTCTTTTTCTTTTTTTAATTTTTGAACCGCTGCCAAAACTTTCTACTCTATGTTAACCAATAGTCTTTGAAAATGAATAAAGGTCAGTTAATTAGCAGTCAGGCATCATGCAGTTTTAAAACGTATTCCACTAAAAATATGAACAATTAGGCAAAACATAACTAACAATTTGTACCGCAAATAAAGTTCAAATATCATAAAAAATCCATTTAAGACTCAAAGAGAAAAACTCGCATACATTTCTCTTGGAATATTTAGAAATTGTCCAGAATTCAAATGGATATTTTGACTTTGATGAATCCCAAATTAAAACTGATAAAGGAACGACGATGGTAAAAACAAAAAATCTCTTCAAGTATTTTTGCCAACACAATGGAAGTTCGTTTTTTGAGGAATCCCCAAATCAATGTTTAAATATTTTAAGTAAGAAATCCATATTTTTTGTGTTTTTTTCTGGATATTTTCTAAAGAAATTACATAGTTTGTAATAGGTAGCGAGAAAGCATTACTAACATTTTTCAGGAATACTTGGATAAATTTTGAAGTCATAAGGTATTACTCATACTAACAAACAATTCTCGGCAATTTTCCTCAAAGATGGTAGTTTCAAATTCAGCGTACGACCGATAAACATATTGCATTGCAGTTATTTTCCCAACATATAGCAATCATTTGTCGAGATTTCTTTTTCTATCGAGCTCCATTCATCTACGGTTTCACTTATGCTGAAATGCAATCACACATCCGATTATCTCAATTTTTCGTCTGAAAGAACCGTTCTAATTCCAGTTGATTCAACATTCATTCGGTTCATAGTTCGATGTCCCCTGGTTGGTACCGAGAGCACATTTCTCGGTTGATTCCATTTGGTCTTTTTAAGCGCTGGAATCTTCCATTCTAAGCTTCTTTTCCTGCATTTTCTCTAGCTACCGACTGCCTGGAGTCACACGATCCTATTCATATGTAAAGCACTTAGCACATACATCCAAAATAGCCAATAAATGTACCAGGAGTTTTATTACACATTCGATCTTTCAGTGGCATCGGGATCGAAAACATATTGGAACGGTTTATTTTCCTTCGCTGGTCCTGCAACGGAATATAGAAAAAAGGAAAATGGAAACTGTACTATGGAACAGCTAACTTATGGTAGAAGCTATGAAGTCAATGCATATTTTCCAATGCAATGAACGTATATCTTCATGCCAGAGAATGAAGAAAATCTACAGCATGAAAACGTAATATTAATATTCAGCAGTTTTAGCGATGCTGAATGTAAATATTTTCCATCAAAATTATGTTAAGACATGATTGAATTTTGATGCATTTCTATCATCGTAGTATGCTATGAAATTTTGAAAATTTGTCTGAAACGTAAAGTTCGGTTGGAGTACTTTATAGTTTGATAAACATGTCTTCCGAATGTCTAATGAGATGCATACTAGCGAAGAAAAGATCTGCACCAGCACTGATGTTCTGTTTCTATACTTTGACGAAATGGAAGCAAAAACTACCAAAATATACCTTGTTTACCTCAACAAGTTCCCAACCGCAAAGAGTAGCAACAACTTTCTCACTTTCTGTTGCTGGTAAATAAATCGAAGAAAAGGCAGCATAACTTTTCCCGACGCCATCATCACTTCTGGCAACTGGCAGGTCCATCCGAAAAGAAAGAGATACTCCCAAATAAGAACGAGAGCGCAACGGAAATCCTACTCCATCAAAACGTCTGGCGGCCGAGTTCCAGATTTCTCTCATACACCCTACCACAGATAACTTGGCGTAAATAAACGACGACCGCAGTTCAACCGAAGAAGTGAGAATAGAGCTGAATATTTAATGCCGGTTAGAGCAAAGCCCACGGGCAACTTCCACGAGGAAAAGGATGTGGAAATGTTGTGCACCAACAATAATTGTTGCTCTACCCAGTCAACATTTTGGTTGGTATAACTTTTGTTATAGGGGAACTTGCGTATTCTCGGCAGCTTAAGCCGATGCCGTACTTCTTTTGTAATTTTCTCGGACATCAGCAGACAAATTCCGTGTTTGTCTATTTACATTTATGCGTTGCTCAATCCGCTATCGATTCACACCGACAGACTTGTCAAAATGCTTTTGGAAACGTTTTTAGAACTCTGCGAACATCCCTTGTCAGTGTGACTATTGTCGGCAGCCTCAATCTCTTCGGCAACTTTCCCATAACAACTGCTGGTGAATCTCTTCGGCAGTTCCAAATCAGTCGCATTTCGAGGCGTGCTCATTTGAATTGATGACATCTCCGGCGATATCGTTTGTTCAGTCTCGGAAATCTCGCCAGCGGGAAGCGGGCAGAACAACGAATCATCTGAATGTTTCCACTGATGTGTTTTGATAGAATAATACTGTATATTTGGTGTTTGAAATTTGGTTGCCAACAATAGTCGAATGGTGCCGAAGCCGTAAGTCTCCCTACATCATTCTATATGAATCAATTCAATCGTATAGAGTGCACGAAAAGGTTATATACCTACCAAAGTGGAGGCTATATGCGTACTTGGCACGACTTTTTCGGACTTTCTGGGATCAGATATACGATGCCACAAAATTTGGATGAAAAAAAAAAAAAAAGTTTCCAGTAAGTCTCGAAGACGGGACCTCTGGATCAGGAATCGGGCACCTTACCACTGTACCACCAAGGGTTACTTGCCAATGTTAATACATGTTTCATGTACAGCGACACATACTTTGTTGTTCTTTGAGGCCCATCGTCAGCAGATAGACAAAGTTTGGGTGGCAATTTTTGCTAAGTTATTGCGATTTCATACGATGCTTACTGGATTGATATATGATCTGTCAGTTTATATAACATAACGTGATTCTATGTTGCACTATTTACGACATGTTTTGTTGTCATTGTTTATGAATCGTATTGGGTACTGTTGTATGTGTCCACATTGATAACGCTTAATTTGGCATCTTGTGCGATTCTGATTTTGGACGCATGAATATGTGATTTTGGATGCACATTCTTATACGATACGTGGTTCACTGGGTAACTGTGCCGAGTGTCGTTAAATTATTCTTTCTACATATAACTAAGCTTAGCATAGTATAACAATATATATCAATGGTTACTATTCCGTGATTGACCGAAGTCATAGAAGATGCACAGAGAATCAACTAGAAGTTCTTCTGGAAT
>NW_018734695.1:0-80973 GCF_002204515.2 Aedes aegypti
TGGATTGGACCAGATGGACGTGGTTACCGCATTCTTGCAAGGCGAGCTGGGTGACGAGCAGATTTTCATGGTCCAGCCCGAAGGATTCGCGGTTCCAAATGGCAAGGTCTGCATGCTGAACAAGGCTCTATACGGTCTGAAGCAATCGAGCCGAGTATGGAATGCGAAGCTGGACGAGGTGCTGCGAGATTTGGCCTGCAAAGATCGCGGGTAGACACCTGTCTGTACTGGATGCTGGATGGAGAGAAAATGCTTTTCGTGACGATATACGTAGACGACCTGTTGATATTCACAAACGATCGACGATTGAAGAAGAGGCTAAAGGATTTTTTGATGCAGCGATTTAAAATGAACGACCTGGGTGAGGCCACACACTGCCTTGGCATTCGGATCCAGCGGGATCGACGTGAAGTCAAGCTTTCGTTCGACCAACAGGCGTATTTGATGAGATCGTTCGTCGTTTTGGAATGACGAATGCGAATCCGGTAGCAGCTCCGGCGGATCCGAGCGGTAGACTGGAAAAGTCGATGGCCCCGAAGACTGAAAGAGAGAAAATGGAGATGAGAGATGTGCCGTACAAAGAAGCAGTAGGATGTTTGTCGTTCGTGGCCCAGACAACTCGACCCGACATTGCGTTTGCTGTGAAAGCAGTAAGCCAATTTTCATCGAACCCTGGCAGGCAGCATTGGGAAGCTGTTAAGCGTATCATCCGATACCTGAAGGGCACGGCTACGAAGAAATTACAGTACAAGAGGGACAAGAATGGACAACTGGTCGGATATAGCGATGCCGATTGGGGAGGAGATCCAGATAGCCGCTACGTCTTTACGATGCAGGGTGCTGCCATAGCCTGGAATGTGAAGAAACAGCCGACTGTAGCACTTTCGTCATGCGAGGCGGAGTATATGGCGCTCTCCCGGAGCATTCAAGAAGCCATGTGGTGGAGCAATCTTCGGTCGGAATTCACCAACGTTGGACCGGTTCCGATGTTCTGCGACAACCAGTCAGCAATCAGCATCGCAGGCCACGGATCCTATAATCCCGGGACGAAGCATGTTAGCATCCGCTATCATTTGGAGAACGGCGTGGTCAAACTTGACTACACGCCCACTTCGAGCCAACCGGCAGATGGATTCACCAAACCGCTGGCTACACCAAACCAGCAGAAGTTTTGCCATTTTATAGGCGTCGCAGATTAGGGAGGAGTGATGTGTAGTAACCTGCGACTTATGTTAGCTACGCAATCAGATCCTTAGCTACGCCATTAACCTTAGAAACCTAAGCTTCTTATTTGAAATAAATATTCATTAGTCTTCCAACCTTCGAACCAGAAGCACCTATTTTATTCAAGCCCTGCTAAAATCCCAAATCCTTAGCTTATCCCACTAACCCAAAATCCTTTCCAAGGCATCCGTGGAGATGCAGAAGATTCTACGACCTCTAGTAATAGTGGTTGTCTAACTAACATTGCTTCACTTCCCCGATGATCGGCGCCGTTATTGATTTTAAATTTTGAGCTCTCGATTTGTGCACATTGAAAATGGTAAGGTAATCCCAAGCCCCATTCATTGAATCTCTGTGCAACTTCGATTGTTCTGGTCAATCACGGAGTAGAAATTACGAATTGTACAGTCATCTATGCTCATGCTGATACTCATTGTCAAGTCAGTACTCCTTCTTTACTGTGCAATAAGTATAGAAGTAAATATTTGATGAAGTTAGAATATACTGTTTATACTGTTACTATGAGAAAAACTGTTGCATGAAATCTTGAAACAATTTCCATCTATGTCTATTAATTCTTGAGTAATTTAGATAAAATTCCTTCCAAAAATTGTGTGAGAATCTCTGCACCTTGCTGTAAATGCTTGACGATCAATAGATGGTTCTATACCATTTCCTGGATAGCCCATTTCCCAGAGAGGGTTTTCCCGGAATGAACCATTTCCCGGAATACCCCATTTCCAGGAAAGACATTCAAGAATAATTAAAATATTCAACGTCATTGAAACATATTGGGCAATAATCAAACGGCATCTTAAGAAGGATGGAAGAGAAGCAAGCTCCATCGATTTTTTCAAGAAAATGTGGTCAGCAGTTCAAAAGTTCCGAAAAAAGTTGTGCAGAATTTTATGGGAGGTATCAAAAGAAAAGTAAGAGCATTCTCCAGCAATGCTCAATAAATGTTCAAATTTATGTGAATTTGATCGAAATTACGTTGATTTCCATGTATTTTAGGTAAACTCATGAATTTGTTCGAAAATAAACAGTTTACTGTAAAAAACACGTGTCCACTTTCTTAAATGAACAGTCCTTAACTCAGTATCACTTAGCGAGCGAGGTTAAGGGTTGGGACAGATTTTTAATTAGATCGAGATTATTTACGGGTTATTTTTAAATCGTTTCGATTGCAAGTTGAGTTTAGTCTATTTTTACATCATGTAGACCAATTTTCTAGATCTCATGACTCTTCGAAACGTTTTCAACTGTAGACTAACTTTGCGACTAAATAATTTCAAGACATTTTAACCTCTGCACCGTAATCAAATTTTCATTTTTCCGTAATTCAAATTTAATTTGAAAATGTAAATGTTGCTAGGTTTATGTTTTTAAAACGAATACTGACACACATCGATTGTGACTGTATACTGTATTTTGTTTTCTAATTTTTTTTAGAATGTCAAAAAATATTTTTTTGCAATTTCTCATCGTAATAGGCTGATTTTTATCACGCCAATCTGTCATAAAACTGCGCACTGAAGTATGCAGTGCGGGAATAGTCATTACCTAACTGAAATCAGTGCTGTAATGATTCATTACGCAACGCTTTTTCATTACGCAACTGTTTTGAGTTGCGTAATGAATCATAACACAACCATTTTTCAGAAATTGTAAAATAATGGTGAATGCATTCCTCTATAATTTCTTATACCCTCAAGTGGTCTTCTACGAAATTGCAAAAAATGTTGTACGTAATTCGTTGCAGAACTCCATTTTTGCAGCACTCGTCGTCATAATCCTACTCGGCAAGCCTCGTAGGATAATTTTACGACTCGTGCTGCAAAAATCATCTTTCTGCAACTTGTTCCGTAAACTACTATCAACTATTTTTTTTGATTAAGCTGATTTGGGGTAACATTGAGCACCCATGTAAACAATGCATTGTAATGTTCGGTAATGTTGAATATGAGGCTTACTAAACCGAATATGAAGATAATGTATATAATATCAAAAACAA
This sequence comes from Aedes aegypti, assembly GCF_002204515.2. Lineage (NCBI taxonomy): Eukaryota > Metazoa > Arthropoda > Insecta > Diptera > Culicidae > Aedes > Aedes aegypti. The sequence continues at coordinate 3,239 of NW_018734695.1, forward strand.
CATAAACCACGGAATACGACAGTTTGGGATTTTTTAAAGTAATTGGTTCATTTTGCTAAATTGAACATACTTATAAAAAAATTTGACAACGAAATCTTTTTCAGCGATATTTTAGCAGTAATAACAACAATTTCGTTGCTTATATCATTATGGCACTCATGTGAGGCATGAATCTTCGGTAGTGCCATCCATGATCATGGAAATCATTGTTTCGAAAAGTTCATAAATTTGTGCATCAATAAAAATCAATCTTCACAAAAAAAATTAATTCTGTGGGAAACGTGATTGCTGCTCTCGGATGATGATTGCACCGAACGTTGAGGTGCGTCCGATGCGTCCAATGGCTAACCGAAGAAAGAGGAAAAGTCATGGCCTGCCATGTGCTGATTGACAGTTTACGTTACGAGGATGCTAGTGTTATCTATCGTCCGTAACATATATGCTATGCACTCTAAATACAATATACAGGAATACAGTAAAACATACTCCACACATTCCCCTTCTTCTCTCAGCAAAAACAGGAAAAAACCTGCACTAAGGAGTTTATACTCTGTTTTTGAGTTCTATCCATCCATCATTCCATTATCTCGTAGTTAGGTAAACATATGAGCAAAAAGCATTCCAATCCAAAATTTTGTTTAATCTTGTAGGGGCTAATCAGGTCCGTCACACTCGGGCTCAGATTGGGTACCACTTCTAGTACTGCATTTCGGCCCTCGGTAGTACAAAAGGTACCCAAGTTTGACAGATCGCAGTACACTTTTTACGGCATTCTAGATTACCTTATGAGCCATAAAATTTTGGGCAACTGCAAGGGACATGGAGGTCTTTAATTTGTCTTTGGGCTAATTGCGCGACAGCCCGGGAGTTAATATAAGTGTGCAAATTGCTCTGTTAATTCAGAAGTAAATTCTATTTCACATGTTATATTTGTCGATCGCATATTGCGGTTGAATAAGATCAAATATCTAAATAAATAAATTTGGACAAAACATTCTCACCATTCTATAGGTAGACGATGCATTTATTTATTTTTTATTATTTCACTCGCTAGTATTCCACACAATTTTCTTACCAATATCTGATCTACTGAATCTTAAAAAAAATGCAATTTCAAATGGAAAATTGTTGAAACATCTTGTCTTCTACTATATTCACTCAGTTAACTTCATATCTGGGCTCAGACATGGCCGTTTACATTTTGTTTTCTCTTGTGGATGGAAAAAGCTACCATTTTCGTGTGTAACGCGTTATTTTATCCTTATTAACGAGATTTTTGTAACTTACTTGAAATGAAAACAATTCAGAACATATATTGATTCGCCTTAGACCTACAAGTTTAAGTTAAATGAAGAATACATTCCAGAACCTTACTTTTTAAACAACCTCATCCATAGAAACATTATTTTAGGTGGTGTTCTAGACGCGCCTGATTCATCTTTAATGCAGCTGAAACTAATTCACCTTATTGATCTTTGGTATATAAGGCACGTTAATGTTGCTTCCCAAGCCCACTCAGCCAAAATTCCAGCGGTCTTCTAGACACGCCGCAATATCCAATTAAAACAAATACAGTCTAATTCCAAGAACTATTTGTTTTGTTATTTTCAGCCCAAAAGCGTGCATAGCGGTGGTTTCCTAAACACACCTTCTCAATCACCTGAAATCTCAGCTTGAAATCCGACGGTCTTCTAGACGCGTCTTTGACATCCGAGTCGAAACCCATTCAGCGATGGTTTTCCAAACACACCTTTACTTTGACTCCACATGTCAACTAAGCATAAATTCCGGCGGTCATCTAAACACACCTTCGACATCCAAGCCGAAACATATTCAAAGCGATGGTTTTCTAAACACACCTTATTTTGACACTTCGTGCTGCATGCTAACTCAGCTTGACCTCCGGCGGTCTTCAAGACGCGCCTTCGGCATTCGAGCCGAAACCAAGTGGTGTTCTTCCAAATACCTTTTTCGAGTCTCCACCAGCAAGAATTTCGACGGCCTTCTCGCGCGCCTTTGACTTTTCAAACAAATTTAGCACATTCCAATCGTGCAGCTAAAGTCAACTCAGTGAAAAGTCCGGTGGTACACACCACGAACATTCTGCTGGGCAAAATTATCGGAGGGTGTGCGTCCGATGCGTCCAATGGCTAACCGAAGAAAGAGGAAAAGTCATGGCCTGCCATGTGCTGATTGACAGTTTACGTTACGATACGAGGATGCTAGTGTTATCTATCGTTCGTAACACATATGCTATGCACTCTAAATACAATATACAGGAATACAATAAAACATACTCCACATAAATTCTCATAAGCTTATGAATATAAGAAAGAGAATCACCGTTCATGCATTGTAAATTGGCCATCGAAATATGTTGGTTCGCACTTTTTACGAGAAAGGTCATTCCGATTAGAGTGATCCCAGGCAACAGCACCAAAATTTGGTAAATTTTTTAATTCATTTTTTTCTATTGAGCTGAAACTTTGCACAGTTTTCCAGTTCCATCTAAATCGTCATTTTCCGATATCAAATCTTCAAGTTGAGTCACGACTAACTTTTCAAAAGGGTGTATGTGAAAATGGTTCAAAAATATTCAAAAAGCTGCACAGCAAAAACGGTTCGTTCGATTGTTAGACAACTAAAGAAACAAAGTTAGACAACTAAATAAAGATTCAAAAAAAAAATACACACAGTAAAAAAAAATTTTTTTTGCATTAAAAAATATCATTTTTGACACAAAAACTCAAAAATCTCAAAACCCTATCGGAATACCAACGTAATTTTTTGAGGGAAAACGGTCCATTATATTAGCTATCTACCATAAAAATTTGGTGATGGTAAACCAATAAACAAAAAAGTTATGACATTTCAAACATGTCACAATTTTCACATTTAGTAGAAAAAAAATTTTTTTTTTCGGTGTAAATTATTACGGGAACCGCAGTTTGTTGCTGATTTTATTGTTAAGGGCCTTGCGTGAATTAAACAAGTCGTTTTCATGTAGTCATTAGTATTATGTATATTATATGTATAAATATTATGTATATGTATAAATATTATATGTATATGTATATATGTATAAATTAAAATGAATTAACAGATTACACGAAAATAAAAAATTTTTTTACCAGGATATTTTTTTTTAGAGTATGATCGATGAGTTTCGAAATGTTATATATAAACTTTAAAAGTTTTGGGTTTGAATTTTTTTACAATATCGAACACTTTTGCATCATTATCAGTACAGTTCGAGTATAGTTTTGCTTTAATTTTATTTTCTGACAATGGAATGAAACAGTGAAATTTGTGGGTTCCTTGGATCGTTTTCGCGTTATTATATTGCTCGCTGAGCTCTGATGCCGTTAATTCGTACTCTTCAGTAGTAGTAAAACAAAATGATAATTTTGTTAAATCTTCTTCTTTTCTGCGATTCGCCCAATCAAATAGTTCTTTTGCAGTTTTAATTGGATGCTCTCGTTCTTTGGCTAAACTTGCTCTTGTGGCCATGCGCTTTATGGTTCCTCCAATAGCATCACAAGGACCTTTGCCATGTGACGTAGCAAAGAAATGCCATTCTGCATCAATTCCGTACTTTGATTTAAATTGACATAGGCTCGAAAAATTCTTACGGTTTTTGTACTGCGATGCTGCTCCATCAGACATGAAATATATCTTTCTGATTTCTTTATCCTTATCAACGCGTAAAAAGTTAATCATTTTGGCAATGAACAAATTTACAGATACTGAGTCGTGTCTTAAATCTTCGGAAATTACAATAAAGCTAAAATGTTCAATTTGCGTACTTCCATTGAAATAAATAACGAATGGATGAATTGTAGCTTGTTGTACGTTCCAGTGATGGGACTGCACTTCATCTTGCAATACAAAGCTATAGTTTTCAGAAAAATCACAAATGACTAAAAATTCACCATCTTGTAACGTATTTTTCGTATTTTTTAAAAAGCGGGATTGCTCTGTTTTAATGGAGTCGTGAGGAATTAAACTTTCTAATTTCAAGCAAAAAAATGACACAAACTCATCTACAGGTTTTACAATAGTTTCTAGGTCATACCTATCCGTGGTCACCCATTGCTCAAATGATAACTGATCAATATAATCTTCTTCAAACTCAGCGAATAAAGTATTTTCCAATGATGAAGAATCTGGACAATCCGAACAAGATCGTAGATAGCAATTTGATGTTGTATTTTCACACAAAAGACTACCAGTTAACATTTTAATATCCTTTGATAAATTGATTCTTTTCAAACTATGTAAGATTAGGTTAATATTTTCGTGTGTTGTGCACACACAATCATTATGTGTTCCTGAATTGGATAGAAGCTTGCATTGCCTTGGACGAAGCCTTGCAAATGAGGAAAAACCTACCTTAATATTTTCGTTAATTTCCTTGAAGCGTGTATACGCTTCTTTCAAAGTAGTCATCATTAATCGTTTTTGGATTGCTTGACGCTTTCCATCTTTTTTTACAGATACATAATCTTTTTGGCCAGGCATAGCTCTACTTACTTCATCGTCTTCAAAATATTGAATTATTTTTTCTTTTGTCTCATCTGTTAATGAAGTACTCGACCTAGCATTTTTGGTTGCAAGACAGTTATTTTTGAATTGTTTTGCCTCTTTTGCTGTATTTCTATTGGTTTTGAACTCATCAATGGCGTCTTGAATAGACCACGAGCTTGGCAGCATCGACAAAATCAATAATTTTTCTTTCCTTGTCGTGGCTAGATTCGAGAACCTTTCCTTCATATTCATAATTACCTCATCGTAGTCTGTATTTTCCACATCCTCAGGTCCTAATTTGAAGAGGTTTCTTCGTACAGCTTCGTTGATTTCACGGTATTTTTTCTCGGGATAATTGACGTAACCCATCTTCGTCCATTTAATCGGAGTCACTTTTATTCCAGCTATCCCTTCGTTGAAGCGTTCGATGTTGACCTTCTGGATGCACTCATCTTCTGATTGATTTGTTGAAACAGATGTCGCTGATGGTACCATGGCAAGACTATCTGCACTTGGTACTTCTGGTAACTCCTCAGTTGTTGTCGGTGCATCTAGTAATTCCTCAGTTGTTGTTGTTTTCGAACTTCCTGCAACCTGATCCACCGATGATGTACAGATTGCCCGTTTGTCAACGTTTAAACGGCAGGACGTACAAATGCGTAAATTTGTATTCAATGTAGACATTGGAGCATAACCAGCCGCTTTCAGTTTATCTATGGTGCTTTTGGTGAGATTTCGTAGCTCTTTCGAACACTTTTTTTCTGCAAACGGCCTGCAACAGTTGAGAAAGCGACTACTCATGTTGCTCGTTAGATTTTAATAAACAAAATCACTTTTAAGTTTTTACTGACTAGTTTGGTGTCGTTTGCTTGACTGAAGAAAAATTTTACAATTAAATCTTTTATAACCATAGTGGTAGTATATTTTTAGCTTTTTCGTGAGTATGTTCATGGTATGTACCTATCATGTTTTTGATGTTGTTGAAGTTACTCGCTTTCTCCCAAATATGATTAACAAAGTCTATTCTCTACCAAGGCGGGTCTATACCCAGGTGTAATCAGATTTTAGCTTTGTGGAGAAAACCAGCGCCGAGAAAACCGACCTGCTTTACGTATACTAGATCACCTGGGTATAGACCCGCCTTGTTCTCTACGAGGTAAACTTTTTGCAGGTAAACTAGTCGTATACCTGTATAGAAAACTTTTTTTGTAGCTTATTAGATATATTAGATTTCTTTTATCAAAAGGTTTCAACACTATTGAGAGAATTTTTCTTCAGTTACGTACAATAAAAAATATGACACTATCAAGACTTTAGATCACAATACTGGATCGCGTCTAACTTTCTAATAGATGCTATAATAGTTATGAATAATTAAATAAAATATCATGAAAACAACTTGTTAACCTCATGTGGCACCCTTAACAAAAAATTCAGCAACAAACTGCGGTCCTAAAAAAAATTACCAATGAAAAAAAAAATTCACTAAGTGTCAAATTTGTGAAATATTTGAAATGTCATAACTTTTTTGTTTATTGGCTTACCATCACCAAATTTTTATGGTAGATAGCTAATATAATGGACCGTTTTCCCTCAAAAAAATACGTTGGTATTCCGATAGGGTTTTGAGATATTTGATTATTATTATTATTTTTTTTATTAAAGACACTTTACACCATTTGGTGCATTCGTGTCTGAAGGAATATTATCATACATAATTGAATTCATTTTGGTTCACTCTCATTTTTTCTTCTCGATCGCGTCTGGTACACCTTCCAATCCGAGTTGTTCCTTTTATCGGCTGTTTGACCATTCTGACTACATGATCGCTTTGGCTCGTTCTCAACTGTCGTTCCACTATGCGAAGTCTCGGTTGACAACCGTCTCTTCCCGCTAAGCTCCACTGTTGTTTCGTTTCGATTATCGTCATCGTTGTCATCGCCGTCGTCGTCATCGCCAGTATCATCCTCACTTGATTCGGAATGAGCCGGCGGTGGTGCGCATCGTTTTTCGTTACTCTTCTGCTCACTGCTAGGTGCGTGTGGCTCAGCTTGCTTTTCGGTTGCACTCGACGAAGTTCGTTGTTGTTCCTTCAGGTAGCTAACGTAGCTGCGATGGCCGTCAACGGTAATGTATACCGGCAGCGATTTCTCCATCCTCATACGAACTACGCGAACACCATTCGGAACGCCCGAGAAATAGTTTTTCCAAACATCGTTCTGGATGGAGAGTACCTTGCCCTACTGCTGAAGGTTTTTGGTGATGATCGAATTCGGCATCTGCGGCGGCAGGTCGTGTATTTTGATAGTAGTGGTGGGACCGTCCACGTACACCGGGACGAAATAATCCACGCCTTCGTAGATAAACGAGTGTCGTAGATGGTGTTGCTTGTGAAGACGTGGTGCTACGCTTGCATTGTTCATCTCAATGAACACACAATTTTCGAGGTGATGCAATTGGATGCTCTTGACATCGGCCATGTCAAGCTGGAGCTTTTTCTTGAGGAATTCCTCCACCTGGTCCAAAACCGGTCGCTTTGGCAGGGTACTGAAGTCCACAACGAGGGTGTTTTTCCTGTGCGCAGTCATTTTGCGTTGAATGCAAAAATTCTGTCACACAAGAAACCGTGATAATTTCGAACAACTGGAGCTAAGGAGAAACACGTATATCGCGCACGAAGAGCGGTTGCCAACTGGAGATATTTGAGTTTTTGTGACAAAAATGATGTTTTTTAATGCAGAAAAAAAAATTTTTTTTACTGTGTGTATTTTTTTTTTGAATCTTTATTTAGTTGTCTAACTTTGTTTCTTTAGTTGTCTAACAATCGAACGAACCGTTTTTGCTGTGCAGCTTTTCGAATATTTTTGAACCATTTTCACATACACCCTTTTGAAAAGTTAGTCGTGACTCAACTTGAAGATTTGATATCGGAAAATGACGATTTAGATGGAACTGAAAAACTGTGCAAAGTTTCAGATATTTTTGAAATGGTCGATCAGAATCGACTTGCATGCCTCCGTGGAATCCCTCATTAATGTTACCCCGCTAATCAATGTTACCCAGTATTATGATACCATCTATGTGGTCTGTGAGGAACTTGGCGGCTGATCCATTTTTGTGCTTTTTTGGTAGAGTTATTATTGCCCATAATGTCTATAATTTCATTGATCAATTGCCCTACTTTCATACATAGGATGCCATTAGAATAAATATTATTGTTCGGACTGATAAATTAATCCATCAACATGAATTTCAATTATAGCTACTGCCATTTACATAGAGCATGGTTTCCCAAACTATGGATCGCGACCCCCAGGGGGGGTTGTTATGTTATGTTATGTTATGTTAAAACATTTTTATGTGGAGAAGTATTGAAAGTTATTTATGTTTTAGTTCATTGTCAGCAGAGGATTTCAGTTCATTGTCAAAATTTTTCTTCCGGAGATTCTTACATTACTGTCATTTACCACTACCATTTAGTTACTGTTTTTTGGAAAAACTGTAAATGTTTGTAAAATTATCTGAGTTAACGCACTGTGACCTCAGCGTCTAAGACTTTTAAAGCTCTTCGGCATTCCGGAAAATGTCATAGAAACCAAAATATTTCTATAAAAATGCACATTTTTACAGGGATTGTTTCAGAAATTTCCCTAGGATTCCCTCCTGGGGTTTTTTTTTGAAAAAGATACTGTAATAAGTTTTCCAGTTGTACAGGAAACCATTCGAAGATGCGTTAAGCAATTCCTTCAGAAGAATCCAAAAATGTTTAATCCAAGGGTTTTTGAAAAAAAAATTCGGAGGTTTTTCTATACATCTTACAAGAATTGCTCCAAGGATTCCTATGTTATTTTCTTCATAAATTCTTCCAACTATTTTCAGAGGAATTCTTTTAGTAAATTCTCCACGAATTCTTCCAGGAATTGATCAAGAAATTCCAAAAGGAAATCGAATAGGAATTTTCACAAGACTCCACTATAAATTGATCCAGATATTTCTTTGGTTTGTTCAGAGAATCGCATTCAGGAATCACTCTGTTGTCTCGTTCGAAATGTTGCAGAAATAATGCCAGTAATTCTTCCGATTGTGTCTTCACGTATTTCACCAGAGATTAGGCCCAAGATTTTCCAGAGTTTGATTTCCCAAGAGTTTCCAGAGGATGATACTACCTAAGATTCATGTCTCACATAAGTTCTGCAAAGGATATGAGCAATGAAAATGCGATTCTTACTAAAAATGGCATCGCCGAAAACGATTCCGTTGTCAAAACTTTCATAAGTATGCTCAATTAGGCAACATTAACAAATTACAGTAAAGAATATAGAATTCCCTTAGGAAATTGCCTACCTTTAGGCGTATTCCGTGGTTCGAGGTGTTTTTAATTTTAAAATAACTCAAAAAGTAAACGACTTGTAAGCGTTTGGCCTTCATATTCGGCTTCGGGGGCCATGATTCAAGTAAGTAACGATATTTTCAATATTACTAAACATTGTTTACACAGGTGATCAATATTACCCCATATCAGCTAAATAAAAAAAATCACTTAAAACATTTTTTAAAACAAAATGCAGTATATAGTCACGAGCTATGGGTGGCAGTACTTGTTTTAAAAATATAAAATTTGCAACATTTGCATTTTCAAACGAAATATTTAACAAATATACAAAAAATATGATCAATGTTACCCCGGATTACGGTACTCAGTATTGTCGTATCCACTCCGGTTAGTCAAACGACTAAAAATCAATGTTGCGCAAGTTTGCGCAGAATGAGGTTAAGATTTGTCGAAACTTAACAGAAAAATCTTCAAATAAAGACTACTGCGATATGTGTGCGAGTATGTGCTCACATTTAAAAGCTAAGTTGAATTTCATTTGGTTTTCCTCATATATTTTACAAAGGAGCAAAATAATACAACTACGTCGATCATGTTCTTCAAAATGTTCTAAAAAATTCAATTCTCATTCAATCTTCACGTCCTTTCTTCCATTTTTGCCACGTTTAGTGACAGTTTTAAATCCCACTTTTTTGGAAGGAAGTTGTGGATTCAGAGATTCACCCTTCCTTTTGTTTGTAGTTGCAACCATGTTTAGTGAATAAACGAGAGAAGACGAGACCTCCTAAGAGGTTTTTCCCAAGACGGTGTTCAAGACGAGCTGCTGCACAAGGCGCATGCATATAAGTGATTGCATGAGAGAGCTAATTTAAGCCTAACTTTCAATAACTGAAAAGGTTATGAAAGTTGTATTAAATCCACATATAACATTCTGCAGGATTGCAACCGCTAGCTTTCGGCAACGGGTCCAACGGTCTATTTACAGTCTACGTTAATACCTATTCAACAATATGAGGACGGTTCTGATTACTTGTTTAATTACGAAACTACAGGTTGTCAAAGGAAGGGTCTTTAAAGGGACTTTTTCAGATGTAGCAGGTTCCCGGTGGTCACAGTGACCAAATCCGGATCTCCGGGAGGGTTTCTGAAACTAGACATGTGTCCCTTTCATTTAAGCCTAATAAAACGAAATTCGGTCGCTATATTGATTTTTGCTAGCTATTTGAAATTTCCGGGTCGAAAAAGACCGTAAGTCACAATTTGTAACTTTTTTTAGGGACTAAGGAAGGTTAATAAGCCATAGGCGTAACCAGGACAGATTTTTCTTGGTATTCTTTACCAATAAAACCAAGTTTATTTTGCGTCAATATTCCGTTCACTTCTTGATTTCCTCATATGCTCTAAATGTTTTCTCAGTAGTGCAATAAGAAATGGCTTGTTGAGGGGCTAGATACGAATCGTACTAACAAGAAGTGCTTACAAGAAAAATCTCCGGAGTTGTTAATGGGGCTGTTTTCCAGATTTGGTTTTAATGGTAAAGTATGCCAAGAAAAATCTGTCTTGGTTACGCCTATACCATAATAAAAATATATTATAAACATAATAAAAAATACTGATAAAAATCATCTTGTTAAATTTTCACTTAACTCAATTATATTATATATTTACAAAATTGTTCCTATCAGAGCCCCTGCTGGCTACACCACTGGTTCATCACCCGAAAGGCTTTGGGCTGTTTCATATTTCGACACGTAGAATCTTACAAAAATAGTCCGGTTGAAAACTCCGTGTAACACCATCATGAACTTCCCTTGTTAGCTCGACAAAACGTGGCAAAATATTGCTGACAACTAGCAAAAAAGTGTTGATCGTTAGTAATGTTTTGAAATTGAATTTGTAAACTCTTTTCATGATAAATTGTTATTTGTTTAGTGATACTAGGTGCTATGATTCGTTTCTAAATTGTATGATAATGCAAAGTGATGATATCGTGAATGACTTTTAAATTTGAATACATCACCCCGTTCTGTAATAGAATATAAAAATTCAACAATTGTATTGTTCTTCAGAGATTTACTGTAAGTTTATTCGTTTTTGTTTTGTTTCATTTGCAATTAACTTGTAAAATACTGATACCAATATTATCAACATTCTCACAGAATTTACCGTTTGGCGGCCGCTCTGGCATACATTAACTCCTTTCGTTTCAGTTTTACATTACGCTCATGGATTGGAAGCTGGCTCAGTGGTAACATGCCTGCTTCTTTATCAAAATAACGCGTTCCTGGTCTGATTATTTTATAGTTTTTTAATGATTTTGTTCAAAAGTTCTACAGATCATTCGGTGATTTCTTACTGAATGGTTGCCGAGGTTCTGATGTAATTTCACCGGAAATATGGCAAATAAACTTAGTGTGTGACATAGTGACCAATGCCCTACTAGACTGGCCCAGCTCAGTATGAGAGAAAAATAAAGTTGTATGATTCCACGGGGCACCCCCCAGGATTATTTCTTGGGGTTAGAGGGAGCCTTTCTGAAAAATTCAGTTTATTTGGTTGTTCCATGAGCTGGCGCATTTAAATTGAAGTTAATATGGGATTTTCAGCTCAAACATATGAGCAATAGCACATCATCTACTGTTTGGTTCAGGAAAATTGATGATCGCGTTCAATTGGATCCAGAATGTCTAAAACACTACTTGATATAATAGCGAACAATATTAATGTATTATGATTAAACTTGATAAAGTTGGTCTTAACTATCTGAAGTAGATCATGCAATATTGCTTCGTATTTCTTCAACATAGCTTGGTGTGAGCGTTCTCAAATGATCCTTTGATTGCTCTCGTGTTCATGTTCAATTTTTTGAACACACACATGCTGACTAGATTGATCATGGAGTTGTGATCTCCAAAATTTTCGACGAACGCACAATAACGTTTTTCGGCCCTAGAGCTCCACCAAGATTTTGGTACATGATGTTTGATTTAAGACCGGTGAATGGTAGTGGATAGTACGATCAGGGGCAACTTACTACTGGGATAACATAGTGAAATGCAAGTTTATTCGGATAGTGTGTTGCAACTAATGACGAGTTGAATTCCTAACGGGCGGTAAAAAAATGCAATTTCCATATCTTTATAACATACGTTTTATTCGTAAAATCATTAAAATTGCCCGGATGATATTGTAAAATGGTATTGATTATATTTTGCGCGTAGATAGACTGACCCGTAACCGAATACATCCAGCCAAGGAAAACTGCGCATGACATCCCGGACTCTCAGGCTTTGCCATACCATCTCAAACACCGTCATTATTAAACGAGTAATTTATTCAATTTAAAAAAGGATGATCCTGAAACAGAAATGAAAATCTAAACTACTTTTAAATTTATTACAAGCAATGAATTTTACTTACTTGCACTAATCCAACGATGAATCGGAATGGTTTTCAGTGTTTTCAGTACACCACATAACAAATAATGACGACAACGGTTGCCACGAGATGAACAGCGCACTGTGATCAAACATCACAAATTGTTTGAACTTGAACACGGCTCTCGTGAGCACAAGCTTTGAACAGAACGCGTTCAAATGCATCAAGTTCAAGTTGGTGGTAGCCATTAAGCGCATCATAGCCACCTATGACGCAGGACGAGCTGTTGCACAAGGCGCATGCATATAAGTGATTGCATGAGAGAGCTAATTTAAGGCTAAGTAGCCCGTCATTCGTTTTGGCAACAATGATGCATTTTCAGCTTGCATTTCAAAGTGATAAAACTCAGTCTTGATAGTTTATATTGACTTGAAAAAGTATAACTGTACTCGCTAACATACATAAAGTATGCTGATACTTTTTCAGCTGTGTCAGTGCAAAACCAACTGATTTTCTTTGATTCGAAAACGTGAGATGAATTTGCAACAATCATCAACGACGCGTATAAATTTCAATGACGGCCTACTTCGCCTTAAGCCTAACTTTCAACAGCTGAAAAGGTTATGAAAATTATATTAAATCCACATATAACCTTCTGCAATTACGTTCATTAGGGTAACAGCTAGTGTATTTGTCATTCTGGGCTCAATTGAACGCCATCAACTAGTATACGGAACGAAAAAGTGACATAAGGTCAATTTTCAATATATTTGAAAAGAATATCCCATTCAAACTTCAAAATTAATGCGCCAGCCGGTGAAGCAACCAATTTAGTTGAAATTTTGAGAGAGCTTTTTCCTTACCCTAAGGATCATATCAGGGGGATGCCCGTTGAATTCTACAACTGTTTTTTGTTTAAGGGTTTCTTCTGGGACTAAGCCTGCTTCTCAGCTCAGCTGAGCATTTCCACAGTTGATCTGAGCTGAAAGTCTCTTTAATAAAGATAATAATAATAATAATAATTTCCACAGTTATTAACTGAGAGCTTACTATGCCAATGACCATTTTTGCATGTGTATATCGTGTGGCTGGTACGAAGTCGAGAAAATTTCCAACCCGAAAAGATCCTCGGATTAGGAACCTATTGTATAGGTCATTAAGATCAGATATTCAACATTGAGCTTGAGCTTGAGCTTGAGCTTGATTGGCCGCCCGTGGATGCTACTCCAGTATCGTTAGATCAGCTGCACTTACACAAGGGACTAACAGACATCCTCAGTGTACAAGTGCTGATGATCTTCAATTTTTAGGCGACAATGGTGCCTGCCACGTCAGAATGAAATGATGTTGCTATTATACTAGCCCACTATAGACCGTGGAGTCCGACTGCATCTACGCTAGGTCATGCGGGAGTGTATGGGGAAAGGCATGGCAGCAGAAAGGCATGTGGTTAGCAGACTGCTTATGTATCAGGTGTAAGGAAAGGCATGCGCGTGGAAGAATGGAAGTAATAGTTTGAGTGTGATAGATTTAGAATGGAAGATAGAAGCAAGTGAGAGATATACAACTAATAAAGTACGAGGAAAGGGACGGGCCTGGGAATGAACCCATGACCTTCTGCTTATGAAGCAGAAGCGGTAGCCTTCAGACCACCAACCCCGTCTCCATTAAGATCAGATATTCAACATTATATATGAAGAGTTCCTTAGCAGAGTGGTTAGAGTCCGCGGCTACAAAGCAAAGTCATGCTGAAGGTGTCTGGGTTCGATTCCCGGTCGGTCCAGGATCTTTTTGCCTTGACTTCTCTAGGCATAGAGTATCATCGTACCTGCCACACGATATATGAATGCGAAAATGGCAACTTTGGCAAAGAAAACTGCTGATAAGAACACTAAGCTGAGAAGCCGGTTCTGTCCCAGTGGGGACGTTAATGCTAAGAAGAAAAAATGAAGAGTTTTGCATCCTAGTGCCGACTCCTTTTGACGAGTACCGGTTCTACGATACTGAAATTCTCAGTACTGGTAGTACCGGTAAAATACCGGTACTGGAAGATTTTTTTACAACAAATATGAATCATGCAGATTGGATAACAAATTAGCAACTTTTTCAAATTCGTCAATAAACACAAGTTGCTTAAGTTTATTCTTCATTTTCATGAACTATAACACTAACAAAATATGGTCTTAAAATAATAATGAGTAAATTGTTCTATCTTTACAGCCTATGAAATATTTTAAAATATGTGTTGAAATTTAAGTTTTGTCTGACGCGGTGAACCACTTTCATCCAAATCTGTCCTTAAACCATACACAGTTGAACGTTTTGTTAGAAATTCTAAGAAGTTGCAGATGTATTGCACAGTACGAACGAAACCTGTAAAATTATAGCGATTCGAATGTAACAAAAGGACTCCATCATATATGATTGGGGGGGTCTGTAGCCTTGAGATTACGCTTCCGCTTCATAAGCGAAAGGTCATGGGTTCGATTCCCAGCCCCTCCACAAAAAAAACCGTCCAGCCACCAGAAGACGCCTCACGGAGGACCGTTCACATCCATCCTCCGTCAGTATCAGATGGTGACTGAGACAAACTTGACCCTCTTCGCAGGCACCTCATTAATAGCAGAGCTCTCTCCTACCTGCTCGGTGTGAGAGTAAAAAGAGTAGGAAAGAGTGAAACTAGATGTAAATATAGATAAGTTGAAAATAGATCTGTATCGATAAAGAAGCTACAGATCAACTGAGTCCGGCACAGTAGTGGCCACGAGCACGGAGTGCCTTAATAAAAAAAAAAAAAAAATCATTTTCGATAGATATTTATGAGCGATCTTAAAATTACATTGCTGCTGGTTTTAAAATGAGCTATAAATAGCTACCAAACTAGATGAATATATAAAAAAAAAGTTCTAAACGGGGTTTGTACTCGCGACTTCTGGAGCGATAGCTACACGCCCGAGCTCTCTCGGCTGTATCACCATCAGGCATTGAAAAAGTTCAGCTCATGGACAAAATTCAAACGATTTCATACTAACTTGATGCTCATTACAAAGGTAGGCCGTGAGCAACGCCGATCGGTGAACTATGACGTTCATCTTCAGAGCCGTACGTGATCGTCGTTACTCATCAATAAGAAATCAACTGATCTTATTGACAAACTGTTTCTTTTTAGCTATTTGAAAAGCATCAAATAATAATTATATTTTTGAGTAAAATAATGCAGCCCGTCCCGTTAACTTATTTTTCACCTTTCCGATATTACATCCTTTTAAACGAAAATAATTTGGTAATATGGAATCTCCCTCAAACGGACTGTGCCTACAGCTGAAGAGTTAATATTGATACGTCAATTTACTATGTGAGCTTGATGTGAGCAGAACAAGGAGCGGATTGATCCTAAAAATCTATGGTGAAGTGTGCCTTCGTATATTCCCTTTAATATAAATTATCAGTTCTGGTATGAGACCACTATAATGTTAAGAAAATAATACCACAAAATCTAAACTTTGTAAATGTTCAATCTGTAGAAAACAATATCTTGCAAAAAGTTCGAAGATACCAATGTGAACATTCACAATTACTTTTGTACCGCTTGTGCAAACAATGTAGCAATACGTTAATCGTGAACTGATTGTATAAAAATAAAAATTACAAATTGATCAGATTAAATAAAACAGAAAATACAAGTTAAGTTAATTTTTATTAAACCAATCAAACGATAATGTAGACAAATAATGGCACCTCTCTGGAACTATCGAAACGCTGCGGGTTTTTTTTGGTGGTTGTTCTCCTGCAACAGGATCGCCAAGCTTCATGATATTATAAAGTACGGATGAAGGACCTAAAATTGGCATACAAAATTCATAATTTTGTCAGTCTAGACCAAGGTATCTAAAAGGGAGGTAATACGATGTGTCAAATTGGTTGATCCGCCATATTGGAAAACAATATGAAACCTGGCCACTTTGTTTTCATGAAATGAACCAGCATGCCATGAAATGAAATTCACTATTTCACCGACCACTTTGTTTTGTTTCGTACGTGTAATGAAATGTCATTAAAAGCAGACCATGGAAAAGGAAAGAAATTTCGTTTGAATGGTTCTATGGTCTCAAATATGTATGAGTAATGAACCTGGGGTGCCTCAAATCGTAAGCATGTTCAGAACAAGACCACAAAATAGAAGACAACGAAATTGGATATATGACTAACCAACGGACCTCAGATTATCGAGGCTTTGGGTTTGCAAAATTGTGCAGAGGTTGCGTATACTGAATCTTCCAAAGCAGCCTCAATAGAAACACTTGTATGAGTTCTACAGTTAATTTGTTTCAACATCGTGTCAAATGGTTTCAATTAAATATCATTCACACAGTTGAAAATCGGATTTTCGTCACGAAAAAAATGGAGTTTCTCCAAATCTATGCGTAGGAACTAAGTCGAGTAAGGTGCGCTGTGTAGTACACCAGCGAACTATGCCTGATATTTGGCGCTGTCTTAGTACGGTAGCCGTCGTATGAGCTAATAATTTCGCTGCTTTTGCTACGTTTTGCTTTTCAGCAGATGACAATTCGATATGTCCGTTGTTCAGCGCAAATAGAGGGGTTAATTCGCATTGTGCTCTTTCTTCAACCAATATGCCTATTAGACGGGAATTAATAACTTTGTTATTCATTAATATTCCTTCTCCAATAAACCAGTTCCTTATGAGTTTCAGATTATGAGGACTGTCACCAAAAACAAATATCTGGTGAAGTGACTCGAACAAATTGCCTGGTCTGCTGTGGTGACCAACCATCATGTTGGCCACAGAACGCGACCCACGATTGGCGTCGCTCTCCATCTTTTGGAAATCGATGGAACACAATTCCACGGGTTTTTGTGTTCGCAATCGTATTCCCGCAATACTTCATTGCACAAAATGATGACATCTGAAATTCAAAATAAATTTTACCTACAGAAAATAACTAAACTTTATTCCACTTACCTTCACTATTGAGTCACACGCAACAACCATCGGTGGAGAAAATACATAAACATATTGGCCAGCTCGCCGACTCACCAGCTGTCACTTTTCACCCCCTCGCAGCTGACCATACCTCGCACCCACTGACTGCTTAGATCACTGAACCTCCCTTCAATTAATCTTGGTCTAGACTGTAGGACTAAAACCAGTTTTTAGAATACCTGCAGTGGCAGCTTTCAGCATCACTTCCCTTGAGCAACGCGCGGATTTGCGTTACATTTTGAACGTTCGCTGTTTTTCCTGCATCTGGTCAGGTTAACTCAGATTGTAATTTGAAAAAGCACACTTCGATTGAGTTATGCGAAAACTCCAGCTCATTGTTTATCATGGCAACGAACTACCATGATCATTCATTGAAGTCTGAGCGAGCAGCATGGACCAATGCACGAGATCATTATCTGACGTTTGAGCGGTGCCGTGTTATTTACGTGACCATGGCAATGAGTGCATTCGGCACCGCTCAAACGTCAAATTAGTGAACTCGTGCTTTGCACGCTAACTTGAAAGTACCCATTAAATGAGTATCTTGTACCCATTTTTTTCACAAGTACTGAGCTGTCAAATAATGGGTATTTTTCTAGCTCCAAATAATGGGCCATTTTACCCCATTATGCAGTTCTGCTGATGAAGTGCATAATGGGTAAACAATACTCTTAAGAGTATCGAATTCGAGTTTAAAATCAACATCGCCATTTTTGTTTTTGATTTTTCAAGGAACTTTTCATGATTAGCAAAAAGTCTTCATTTAAGTCAATTTCCTAGTGCTGTTGAGTTTTATCGTTGTCCAAATTGCTACCGAAAGTAAAATCACGTGAAATGGATAAAATCAGAGAAAATGTAGATGTTGAAACGTTCCGGAAGTTGGAAGGTAAGTTACCATAGTTCCAGTTTTCCACAATTCATCCGAACATTTGCATACTCTTACAGGATTCCGATGTACTGTATCTGAGTGCGCGATGTTCATTCCAGCCTGTCTGGAAGAATTTAAAACTCACTTAAGAGGCCACAAATTGAACACTAGTGGGAATAAACCGTCGTATTTGCAGTGCTATTGTGGTTCGATACAAAATTCGTTTAAGACTCTCAAGGCACACGTAATTAAGCAACACCCTGGAGATCCCGAGGGAGCATTCTCTTCGATATGTGATGTCCCACCGGTATATGCGCCGATGGACGTGCATCAGGGTGATGGAACGAATGATTCCGTTTCCGGAACAAGATTTACGAAGGAGGAGTTAAAGGAAACAGCGGCAAAGGCTGTTTCTAAGCTACGTTCCGACTTGGCCCTAACAGAAGTCAAGGTGAAATTTTTCATGGACTTCTGTAATGAACTAATTTGAAAATTGCACGAAAAGTATTAAATTGCTGCACAATAAATGAAATAAACGTTACAGAACATTTAGAAATGTTTTTAAATTATTTTTTTTTTATTTTTCGTATATCTGAATTTCAACCTAGCCTGGAAAATAAATAAAAATGGGGTTTTCGTACCCATTTTTTGTTGACATCGCAAGGGTATAAAATACCCTTGTTTTGAAGTTCGACTCCCATACCCATTAATGAGTAAACGGGATTTACTCTTTTAATGGGTTAAGCCACTTTAGAGGAAAATGGGTACGAAAGTACCCATTAAAGGGTACTTTCAAGTTAGCGTGTGGTCCATTTCAGGATCGCGCTCACAGTGCTCGCTCGCATCTTCAATGCCTGATCATCATCTTAGTAAGTGGCTGACGAAATTTGAACACGTTCTGCGTGAAATGAGAGTATCACAGAATCGCTTTGACGGTTGGCGGTTTCATCCAGAAGTGATTGAAAGAGTAGTCAACAATGCGGAGCGTCCTCTCGGTCGCGTGATTGTTGAGCCTGGTTGGGTTTGTTTGTGGCAGATTCATGAAAATTTCTAGCGGATTTAACTGAAATATAGTTGGAAGGGCCCTGATTGATTGACAGATGGTCATATTTGCTTCAGCTGTTGGTTAACACTTGTAATTTTCAAATGCCTGCCACAATTTTCCGTCGATGTCCAAATTGCGTGCTTTATTCACAATTTTTTTCTGTGTGTGTAATATTGTACGTGGTGCGGAAAATCGTTCAAAATGAATAACTTATGGACTATTTTCATGTTATCACCTCGCTTTTTATTCATAAAGCAAAGCTTGATCAAAGTTCAATGTTTAACTGCCATGCATTTGCATATTTTTGTAACAAAACTTTCAAACACTGAGAAAGCTCTGTCTGGGTCCATCTGGATGTTGCTCACTTTGAACTTGGAGTACAAGTCTCCACATGAACTATATCAAACAATTTTTCAATAGGGGTATTCACTTAACAGCGAAAAGCGCTGCGTAAGTCATACTTAATCGATTATCATAAATATTTCATCACGGTGCGTAAAATTCCAGTGAAACATTTCAGGATGATCAAATTCAAGAGTAAATGAATCCAAGAACGCTTTGGTATTCTGCCAAATGTCAATATTTTGTTTTCTAAGAACCTTAAGAACGAGAGCGGAAAATGCATTTTGCATTTGATTAAAAAAATGTTTAAAGTCGAGTGTTTGGTTTCGCTATCTGGAATAATGTGTTCTGGTGGTGGCAGAATTGAATTCCTCGATATTGGGCGAAGAATCTTACAATCGTTTCATCCACGTAGGCAAAGTGAAATGTTTTCTTGGACAGTCTCCGGGAGTAGCTTTTACTCCATATCAAAGGCTGTCCGTAAACCACGTGGATTTTTCTTGGATTGCCAGACCTCCCTCATCCCCCCTTGTGGTATTTTGTCCATATAGCAATTTTTAAAATTGTTTGAACCGAGGTCTTAAGCAAGACACCCGTTTCCCTTAAATGACCACTTGGTTTATGGCCGTCCCCCAATTGAAAAAAAAAAAATATGACCCCAAGTCTGGGAACAATTTCAAATCAAACTTGCGAAACACCGGTTATCATTCAAAAGGAAGTACCGTTTTGTCTCAAATTCCGAACAGACTCATATTCCGAACTCTCGGTTTTTGTATAGCGATTTGATTGAAATGTTTCGCTGAAATATGTCATCAAATTACAAGGAAATGGCAGTCAGTTGCATTTCATTTTTCGTCTTCCAATCTATTTAGTACCACGGAACTAGTGATGATTCTCTAGTTTAAGACCAGTAAAAGTAGCCCTGATAGATTTACTTGCGAAATTATTCATTTTTATACCAATTATTCGTTCTGTTCGGAATTTGAATCAAGGTGTTCGGAATATGAGACAGAATGAACACAGTGTTCGGCATCTGAAGCAAAATGTTGCTCCCTACTTTTACGTGAAAACAATACTAAACAAGTTTATATAAACAATTTTATCGACACACCCAACAGCTAACAGTTAGGCGTTGCGGAGAAATTTTTTTTTTATAAATATCTGCTAATCTCAGATGCATTTGAAGTCAATGTTGGCCTTAAGTGTTCGGAATATGAGTCAAAACGGTACAAATTACTGGTCTCTCTTTCTATCCCATATGATGTTAGTGTTATTTTCTGATGGTCCGGAAGTAGCTGGAGAGATGCACTGATGGAAACTCTAAGCATCAATATTGACTACTTACAATAAGAACTTCCGCAAACTGCGTCAACCTTTTGCCTTAGTCGAATAATTAACTACAATAATAACACCGTTTTGTCTCAAATTCCGAACACTCGGTTTTTGTAAGGCGATTTGGTTGAAATGTTTCACTGAAATATGTCATCAAATAACCGGGAAATGGTTGTCAGTTGCAACTCAATTTTATTATATCTCAAATCAGTCATACCTCGGGAGTTGTCATGTTTCTCTAGTTCGGGGTTAATAAAACTACCTGAGATAAAATTATTTGCGAAATAAAACATTTGTCTACGATTTATTCATGCTGTTCGGAATTTGAATCAAGGCATTCGGAATATGAGACAAAATGAGCACAGTGTTCGGCATTTGAATCAAAATGTTGTTCCATACTTTTACGTTAAAACAATACTAAACATGTTCAAATAAACATTTATATCTGCACACCCAACAGCTAACAGTTAGGCTTAGTGAAGACATTACAATTTTCATAAATATTAGCTAATTTATGATGCATGGATACGAGTAACTGACACTGAAGAAGACTGCAAGTGGTAGTCGAAATACGCGTATCTGTCAAAGATAAGCATTTAGGAGCGGAATTAAAAGGTATACGGTACTCCATCTACTTTTAAGTTTCTCTGTTGAGATTCTGCTCAGAGGATTCGAACATTAATTAAAGAGCTAATTTACGCCTATCAATTGGCCTTAAGTGTTCGGAATATGAATCAAAAAGGTACCCATGCGTACCTAATAACGCGTTTGAATTGCAAATTAAATGCGGAATAAATTCTAAAACTGATCATTTTTAGCTGGAAATATCAAATAATTGACGTTTATAGCGGCTATATCCGTAGACAACTACCGTTTTGACTCATATTCCGAACACTTAAGGTCAACAGTGACTTCAACTACATCTGGTAGGCATAAATAAGCTGATATTTGTGCAAATTTTGATTTCTCCGCAAAGCCTAACTGTTAGCTGTTGATTGTGCCAACAAAATTGTTAATTTAACCTTGTTTAGTATTGTTTTTACGAAAAAGTGTGAAACAACATTTTGATTCAAATATCGAACCCTTTGTTCATTCTGTCTCATATTCCGAACACCTTGATTCAAATTCCGAACAGCACGAATAAAGTGTATTTAAATAAATAATTTCGCAAATAAATTTATCTAAGCGAGTTTTACTGGTCTCGAACTAGAGAATCATCACCACTTCCGATGTATGAAATAAATTGGAAGACGTTAAAATTTAATTGCACCAGACTGCCATTTCCTTGTAATTTGATGACATATTTCAGCGAAACATTTCAACCGAATCGCCATACAAAAACGGAGTGTTCGGAATATGAGTCTGTTCGGAATTTGAGACAGAACGGTAGATTATAAATATCTCGTTTGACATTCCATCGAATCAAACGAAGAACATTTCATTTGAAATCCCCCTAACGTTTGTGCCATAATTGAAGCACCTCGAAATGCTTTAATATCCTGAAACCTTTATTTATGTTTGTACCTAGTTGTAGACAAATATTTATTTGTATTCAATAATCGATCATTTGAAAAATTCTGTTTGTAACCATAGGACATGCTGAATCATTTTCGTTAAACAAATTCATCCTCAGGCTATTTTTTTAAATGTTTCAAAACATATTTTTGACAGAAACAAGATGCATGAAATGTGCGTGGTTGTAACGTTCTTATGTACGTAGAATGAGCTTTTATGTCCGTTTTGTCTCAAATTCCGAACAGAATTTAATTTCGAACACTCTGTTTTTGTATGGCGATTTGGTTGAAATGTTTCACTGAAATATGTCACCTTTTTGCCAGGAAATGGCAGTCATTTGGATTTCAATTTTAACGTCTTTCCAACTATGTTATGCTTTGGGATTTGAAATGATTCTCTAGTTCGAGCTCAGTAAAACTAGCTGAGATAAATTTATTTGGAAAATTATTCATTTGAAAGCGATTTATTCGTGCTGTTCGGAATTTGAATCAAGGTGTTCTGAACATGAGACAGAATAAAAACAGTGTTCGGCATTTGAATCAAAATGTTGTTACATACTTATTTCCAACGGGATGATATCGGGTGTCGAAAATAGGTAAAAGATGACCATTATCAAACAATTTGGGATGTATTTGCGGTTTTGTCCGCCCTTTGTATGAAGGGCCGTCACTGTGCGTCCTATATTTGTAGGATCATACAGGAAACATGGTTATCCAATTGAATCGTTTCTCAAAAGAATAGAACCTACATATGTGTACGAGTACACTAACGAAAAACAGTTAAAATCCATTAAGTATTCGCTAAGAGAGTTTTAGTTGTTTTTTCTTTCACCCAGGCCTATACTGCCCATAACTGCATAACAGTCACATTCGACATTTTTGACAATTTCGAGTTAATACCGGGGAGAGTCATCAAATAACAAATACTTTCGATCCACTTACTAAAATCTGTGAGATTGTTCTAGAAAATTCGAAAAAAAATACCAAGTTGTTTTGTCACATTGGCAATTGTAACCGCATAACAGTAACATTGAGATTATACATGAGCCTCATAATGCAGTGGCAACGAAATTTCTATCAGAATTTTTTTCTGACTATTCACCCAATAAGCGATATGAGTTGTACAAAATTTCAGCCTCAAATAAGCACTTTTGAATTCTTAGTGATTTTTTGAAATATCATACTGCAATAAAATGCAAACTTGGTATCCCATTTACTCAATGCCTACTTTTGTCGAATGTTACAAATATGCAGTTATGGGCAGTATACTGGTTAAGGAAATTTTCATTACGAAAATATCCTGGACTGGCCGGGAAACCTTCAGCATGGTTTTGATTTGTACACGTGCACGTTTTCACTAGGCTAAAGAAATACCCTTACCCGAACAGGGGAAAAGGTTAGTAATATTAAATTTTTAAATGGATACCTAAAAGTGATATTAACTTGATAGATGTAAGAGATAAAAGATCTGAAAATAATTTCTAAAATTTACTTCTGGAATACCATTTGCATATCATTTTTTTTTCATTGTTTCTTTTTTATGTCAATCAAATGAAAATTTGGTTTGAATTTGCGGGAATAATCTTAATTCGTTATTGTTATACAGGTATGTTCCGTTTTTATCAACACGATCGATAATTTTCAGTTGACAAAAACGGAACCGTGACCAAAACGGAATAATTTTCTTAGACAAAATATTTCATATAAATGCATAGTATTGATATTTAGGAACTGTGAGGAGCATTTAGAATGTTCGTAATGAAAGTTGAATGCAGACTCCTATCGATCAATATGGTTTTGTAATAAATCATTAATAGTGTTAGTTTTCGTGGTTAGAATTTCAATAACTGTAATATAGAATTTTAAAACGATAATTACATAAATGTCCTTTGCATCATAAGGTTCGTCATATTTATAAAAATAACTACAAGAAAGCGAGTAAAGCTGATAATTGTTTTATTTATTCTTTTTTCAAGGAATATTAAATAAGTCACTTTTTTCTACTGTTCATCCTCATCCTTCTTCTTCTTCTTCTTCTTATTCTTCTTTTTCTTCTTATTCTTCTTCTTTATGGCATTACATTCCAACTGAGAAAGAGCCTTCTCCTCAGCTTCTCCGCAGTTGATGAGAGCCTTTAGGCAAGGTACATTTTTTGCATTTTTGGGGACTCCCGATTGGCGATTGATTGTGGAGTTATGTTACGAAAGTTTTGCAAACTGAAATGAATATTTGCGGTTTACTTAGCTTTGAACTGCCAACATTTCATCAGTAAAATGACTGTGGTGATATTTCTTTTAAAGATATTACTATCAACTTCTTCGGAGGCCGGAGCTAATGTAGTGGTTAGAAGACACGCCTCTCACGTCGAGGACCTGGAATCGAATTTCATCCGCGAGATAGTTACTTATGACTTGAAGGTTATGGTGACGACTTCCTTTGGAAGGGAAGTAAAGCCGTTGGTCCCGACATGAACCAGCTAACTAGGATTAAAAATCTCGTTAATAAAGATAAAAAAAAACTATCAACTTCGACAGGGATGCACTAATCGCCAATCTATAACAGCGTCACCATCGCCTTTTAGCTTTACGTTAGATCACGATGTGAATGGTAATTGGCTAACTTAAAGTTCTAGTTTTTTAATTAGTAAAAATAATACTAAATACTCATGGTCCCGTCAAACTTCGTCTTGCCATCAAGTAGGCTGCTGAAAAATGGCATGCAATCTCCCATACAGAACGACATATAAATTTTCAGTTGTTTTTCCATTTATTCCAGCGAATTTTCTAAATCGTTTCCTTCTTTCAAATAGGGGAATGTGGGGCAAGATGAGCACCCCTAGTTTGTGTCGTTCCTACCGATTTTTTTCAATAAATTATTTGGGGTTCTGATGAATATCATTAAATTTATATGATGGCCAAGTTTTTTTTAGATTCACACAATCCTGGAAGAAATTTAAGCAGGTATGTCGTCGGGCAATAATTCTCACAATTTTCGAAGCATGGTTTTCACATATTTCTGGGTGGGATTATGATAAAATCATGGACAACACCCTTACAGATTCTATGACAGGATTGTAAGTTAGAATTTTGGATCTGATGAAACTGATGGCAAGAATTTTCTAAGAATCCAGAGCTAGAGTTTGGCGTAATATTGAGCACGGTTTTAACTCTGGGTAATATTATCACAAAATCCTGGAAGATATTTTAACAAAATCTTGTGCAAATTGCACAGTAGTAGAGATCTCAATTTTCACCAAAATATCATCATAGCAGCTCAAACAAGTATTGCGGACATGATCTAGATGAAGCCTTAAAACTGGGAATGATTATTAAGCGATTAAAGTACCTATTATCTATGCAAATCGGAATTAGATTTTAGTTTGAGTGACAAAAATGGAATAAAAATTATTTCAGTGATCGATGGGTTTCTAAGGGTGTGAACCGTTTCACCGATTCGTTTAACTTTTAGTTAAAATTTGACAGGTCGATAGTTATTTCCCCTCCGATAAAATGTTACCCTGCTCTGAAGCATGGTGGAACCTGACAGTTCGAAAGTTATTTTATGCTCCCGTGAATTTGAGAATAACTAACCATCTGTCAACTTTGTTCTGAAATAACTACTCGACTGTCAAAGCTCAAACGGGTCGACCGCGAAGTTCAATTCAACCACTTGAGGGAAAAATAACTATCGAACTGTAAAATTTTAACTAATAGTTAAACGAATTGATGAAACGGTTCACAGCCTAAGGATTTGTATTTGAGTTTCAGTTCATTGGTGGTGGTCAAATTCTGTCAAATATTTTATAGCAAGCTGGATTCTTTAGAACTGCAAACATCAAGTTATGCTACGGCTTAGAAGTTCCACTAATAAAATTTTGATATTATCTTTACTGCCCATAAAAGCATAACTGTCCCATATTGATTTTCGAAAAAACACCTTTTTTCATCGAAACATTCATGTTTTAATATACACTTCACTACGCATATGAAAATGTATACACTTTGTTTGAAAAAGTTGTGGAAAAATATAAAGTTGGTACAGTCCCATATTGAAAAATAAAGGCATAACAGTCTCTATATGAACTTTGGAACTAAATAGCAAATGGAAAACTGGAATTATGTTCAAGATTATATTTTTTACTGATAAATATTAACAAAATGAGTATTCTGTAGGGTGAATCCAAAAGAATCTGGCATTCAAAAATTTACTAGAAAATTGTAAACATTTGTATGTGAATGCAAACTTCAAACTTTGAGCGCTGTTTTCTCAATGCCTACTAATTCTATATGGGACAGTTATGCCTTTATGGGCAGTTTAGATCTTCTATCACTTATGTCAATCAAGTCAATATCACATTTTGATGGTCCATACATCGCTTCTGCTTGGGTATAGCAAGAAAAAAACGTATTTTTTCCTATAGTTTATCATAACAAGATAACGATAACGATGTCATTATGGATGCATGATTAGCAATCAATTGATCTTCCAGAATGCCAAAGCGCCAAGGTAATTGACCTTTGCACCTGTCCTCATTAATCCCTTTGTCTCGAGGTGCTGAATGAAATCACCCAACTTCATTTACGTACGCTTGCATCTCGCCGCTTCCCAACTGGGACGACGCGACGCCTTCTCACATTTCAACACGTAGCCTCTTGGGGAGAGAGAGAGTGATTGGCCAAGTGTGTTGTACATAAGTTGTCCTTTTGTCTTCCGGGTGGCGCGTACAAACTCCTCTTCGTTACAGTTGACACACTTATTTTTGGTGGCGATGGAGACGCCGTCTGGCCGGTATATTGGCTATCTCCAGACACGCAGCCGTTTGCATCTGAGATGTGTAATGGCACAACTTTCCAAACTCTCAAGTCCACCCAGAAGACGTCATCTAATCTAATGAATCTTCCCTCTTGCGTTCCATCTCTGCCATCGTTTATGTGTAAGATAAGGTCAGGACAACGATCGGAGGATGAAATTGACTGCCGTCAGTGGTTGGTAAATAAGCGTCTGTGGATACCTTTATATAGGTATGCAAATGCAACTTTCCCAAGTCTGTCACGTGCAGGGGTCAATGTTACACAGTACAGTCAGACAGACAGACACTTTGAGCCCCCTAAATTCGGGCAGACGATACGCGACAGCATATGTACCTACCGATGCGTTTATGTTTAGGAGGGAGTGTCCTCTCCTTTCAGTTCCCATTCTCCACCGTTATCTGTGTCATCTGTGGTTGAGCTTGCAGAGCCATGGAGCCAGACGGAAATAATTCAGGCGAAACATCTTTCTCGGTAAGCTCGAGGACTGCCGTCGTCCACAAAAATGCTAGAAAGTAAGTCGAGGACGAAGAAGCTGCTGCATCCAGGTTCGCTTTATGTGCTCGTCCATTGTTGTGGTGGGACTGAATCCGAAGGTGAAGGGGAGGCTCAGGTGAACGCAAGAATAAATGGCCAAAGTTTTTCTTCCTCCGAACGTCGTCGTCGCCGTCGGTTGTCGTAGGAAAGAAACGGGACTTCTTCTTTTGAGCACAAGGCGCGCTGAGCTTGGTGCTGATTGGTTGAACGGCGATTTTCGTACCGTGGCGTTCCGGTGGGTGGGGGATTCTTCTCCCGAGGAGGGGAAATGAGAGCAAAAAGGATCCTCACCTGCGCGTGACGGACTCGTTCTGCTGAATAGGGAGTTGGTGGGAGGGAAAACGTCTCCGGTGGGAAAAGTTGACGAGAGATCTACAGCTGTTCGATGTGCGAGGGGAATTTGGAGGACATGCGCAATGGGTGGGATCGGTTGCTCTCGGCGTGGACTCGCTGTCGTTCTTCTCTCGTTCGTATTGTAGATATTCTCTCGCCGGCTTTCACGCTTCTTTTGTGGCGCTGTTGTGGAAAGGATTCGGTTGAGCGTGCTAAGGTGAGGTGTGAAAATGTAAACACAGAGAGGATGGCATTCGGTGGATGCTGCGGAGAGAAATGATTTTTCCGAGATCTGTTATGCTAACTGACGGAAACTTGAAATTCCTTTCGAGATGGAAAACATACAGGAGAGATTCGAGAGAAAAATGCTTTAATTCAAAAGGTAAACATTGGGAGCGTATGTTACGTTGTTGCTGCTGGCTGATGATTGCGATGATGATGATGACGATAATGATATTACTGATTGCAGTTGAGTGGATCTCCGGCGGTAGTCCCATGCTCTGTACTGTGATGATGAATAAATATAAAATTGGTATTTCATCGAGATAAACGGAACCCTTGGCGTGGAATCTGTTGGCCGTTTCTTTTCAGTGTCATTTCGGATGCGCTGTTGTACGGTAGTGTTTTTCGCGGAGCCGCGCTTCGGGGATTTCAATGTTAAGTGGATTGTTCAAAGGAGTGTGCGTTGCGGATTAGTGTTCACCGCTGATAAGGTGGATTAATCTGGGCTTAGTTAGAGATGTGTGGATTTGATTAAGTGGATTCATATGCAAATCTATTGCTCTTTGATCTGTCATAACACGTGTGTGAGTTTGTTGGTCATGCTAATTGTTTGCCCATTACATCTGAATTAGTGTTAATTACCGGATGATTGATTTACTTTAGGGGGTCGTAGTGGCATTCCTTTGAATCCACTTGGAAGTCGTGCGATTGCATAACTAGTGATTGTGGTGGTGGCGGAGGCGTGACAAACTGCTACAACCGGAAGTTGGTGGCGATTGCCGTGATTGTGTTTGACACCTTGTTAAACTAGTTTCCGAGCTTGTTTGTCCTGACCCTTGGTGGCCACTTGCCAAGCTTCCTCCTACAACGCTACGATAGTTTGTGGCACCGTGTAGACGCGGTTGTTTGCCGGTTTTCTCGCCACTGTCGAGTACTGATAATTGATTGGAGAGAATGCCCCCAGTGCGAGGAGGGGGGATGGGGACCCTCTTGATGCTGTGGGTAACAGTGTTGCCACGCGTCGTCCTGCTTCCATCACTACTATTGGCCGGAAGGATGATTCCGACCGCACAATCGGTCGCCGCTCCCTCATCAAACACTGGACTTGTTGCGAACGGTAAGTTGAACATTAATTACATTCGGTTCTTAAAACTATTGTGGGGGATCGGACGGAATACATCGATGACATACGATACAATAAGTAAACCATTACGGGTACCATTACGATTAAATTTATACATTCCAATAAAACCACCTGTAGATTCTGGCAAATTTTATACATAAACATTTACCAGGAGAAATATTACAGGATCGAACAAATAATAATTATGTTTAATTTGCAAAACATCACAAGGCTGTTACATATTTCGAAAAGCTTTAACTCAAGATCATATATATATGAGTTTATTGATGCAAATTTGGTGTTTCGTTTTCAAAGTAAGTTTCCGTGACAAACTTTTGAAAAGGGTCTATAGAGAAATAATGAGATTTGTTATTAAATATGCATATAGGCCAATTGTGTGATAAACGCTATGAAACCCACTATAAATATTAGATCTCACATTGTTATGATACTATGAATCATATCGCGATGTTCAACTATCTCCTCAAATAATTTTCAATTATTATCAATAGAAATTAAAAAAAAACTGAAAAAAGTTAAAAACCACTAAATGAAAAATGGGGCAAATACGTGCAGCTGACTTGTTTCTTTGAATTGAATCCCTTAGTTTACTTCCAAAAGTACCCTTGGAAATACATTTTAGCTAGGACAACTTGGGATAATAAAGTATGGGATTGTGAAGTTTTAATAAAAATTGAATGTATATATTTTCCAGTTTTGTTCTCATGTTTACCCGAAATAGTGTAGGATTTTTTTTTTCTGCCAAGATAGCATTTTAAACAAGTTTTTGAACAATGTACAGTGGGATTTCGTTTTTGGCAACAAAGTCTAAATTTTCAGTTGCCAAAAACGGAACCGTGCCAAAATCGGAACCCATTTATTTTATTTCAAGAATATCATTTGGACGTTATTATATCATCATTATGGAACCAAATGATGGCCAGATTTGCGAACAGTCCATTTCGAAGTAGATTTCCGTGGGATAGGACTATTCTATAAACCTATAAGCCCGTCATATTAATTGTGACAGACGTTCCATACACTTTTCATTGCTGAAATATCTTCAATGATGTTTTGTAAGCTTTATTTAATGTGTTTACATAGGCAAAGTAAAAACAATAATCGCATTAGTGACGTTTATTCAAGAACTGTAAAATTCCTCAAAATAGTATAAGAATACAGAAATGCAATATATTTCATTAGAAATGTATTTACAAAAATAGTTCTAGGTGTTTCAGAACTGAATGATATTTGTAATTCATTGGACTTAACAAATCAGTTCATATTTTAAGCTCAAGCGTCAAATATGACGAGATCCGGTAATTTGTAAATGGATTTTAAAGATTATGTTTTTGCATACTAAGGCAATTCATATCGAATGATTGACACACACACGTTATAAATCAATCATATGAATTTAATAGAAATTTGCAGGATCCCCGAGAGCCGATAAAAATCTTTAGGTGTCCGTTAAGAATCCACAGAAACCTGCTAGAACTCTGAAGTAGTTCACTAGGAATCCTCAGGACCTTGCTAAGAAGTCAGATATAATTGACAGCTATCCAAGAGCTTGCTAGGAATTTTGCGAATATCGCTTGGAATTTCAAGATTCCGCTGTGATATCGCTGAAAATTCTGTAGTCTCCTATGGAAATTCTCGGAAGTTCATAAGGACTTCCTAGAGTACCACTAATGATCTCCAATATCCGTTGGAAACAAGAATCTCGTAAGAAACATTTTGATTTTTTCATGTGGCTCACATCCTTGATTATAATCTTGAAATGGTACGCAGTATATTCCAACAGAAGCAACACTTTCATAGAATATTAGATCTCTTCCTAAAAAGTTGACCGTCATACAGAGTAGTTATCTTTCGTACTCATTGCACGCTTATGAAATTATTGAGAATAAAGTGTAGATTAAACAGTGTTCGCATTTTTCATGATGGCGCTATAAAAAACGTATATAAGAATTTGCTCGGTCATTTATTTTTTCTAGGTATTGTCAAGATTATGAATTATATGTTGACACTTCTGAGACTCATTTGAATACGAATTTACTTGACATACGTTATATAGTTCATGGAATTTCATAAAAAGTTAAGAAATACGACTATTGGCTTGGTTTGCTGCTTTTGTGTCAATTATTGTGCTTAGTTCAAACGAGCTGTTCCAAATATGAAGAAAAATTATTTTAATTACCTGTATCATCTACCGGCATACTCAAATGGGCTGGTCATACAACGTGAATGCCTGAGAAAAGATGTTGGAACTCTAGTTGTATCTAAGAGTATGTTGTAGCTACTCATAGAGATTAATGACCCAATAAAACGTTGTGAGCACACGACCATCTTGAATTAAATAACAGCACCATAGTACTCCTAGCGGATGATGCGATTTAAGAGAATATCGACAACAATTCCGCTCTGAAATGCGGTAAGCTTGAAGCTGACTTGCTTTTCGAAAGACTAAAACAAAAAACACGATGATATTTACAAAAAATTACAAATTTCAATGGTAATCAAAAATGTTGCCAAAAACGGATCAATTTTGTTGCCAAAATTAGGGGGTGCCAAAAACGGAGCATGCCAAAAACAGAATCCCACTGTATAAAGATCTGTATATAATATTACGATTATACAGTATATTACATTCAAGGTGTACCATGTGTTTGTAATGGATTCTCTTTTTTTTCTTAAAACTTTAAGTTTGACTTAAAACTGTATCGAAGAAACTACAAAAGATCTTGCTCTTATATTCTAGGAATATTCTAATATCTCGATAAAAGTGTTTGCTATGCAATGATATACAAGAAAACTCTATTAGAAACAGTAAGCTTTTCGATTATTGGCCACCTGAACGCGAAAATTGTTTGAACGTGAATTTGTTATCTACAAGCGTTATTTTCGTTGTTTTTGTGTCTAATTGTAACTGCTGATTACTGTAGTATACACTCCCGTGCATAAGTTTGGGTTCACCCCCTATAAAACATGCAAAAGTGTTCTGTGCATATCTCTGTGATTACATGTCCAATTGAAACTCTCTAAGCCGCATTCGAAAGGCAAAGAGTTATTCTTACTTCGTATGTATTTTTCCAAAAACATTTTTTGAACTTTGTATACTAAATTTTTACTTAAAGTTGTGACATTTTTCAAAAAACACACTGAAAAATCATATCTAATTTCCTCAGCATTGGGTCGACCAAAATTTTAAATCAAAATGTCATTAGGATCGTAATCTTATATTCTTTGAAGAAACCCCACGAAATTTTGGCGGAAAAATCTGGAAAGTATTCAAAATCAATGAAACAGTCAGTCAAGTCATCGTGCAAAAGTTTGGGTTCACCCCTCAGTATGGTGTATCGTGCAAAAGTTTGGGTTCACCTGAACTTACATAAATCTGTGAAATCTCATACCAATCATGTACGCGCCATTATTCGCGCTCAAAAAAGCTTTAAACTATTAAAATCGGTTGAAAAATGGCTGAGATATTGACACAAATGATGCGCGTGCGGCTCAGGTGAACCCAAACTTTTGCACGATTTGCATCATACTGAGGGGTGAACCCAAACTTTTGCACGATGACTTGACTGACTGTTTCATTGATTTTGAATACTTTCCAGATTTTTCCGCCAAAATTTCGTGGGGTCTCTTCAAAGAATATAAGATTACGATCCTAATGACACTTTGATTTAAAATTTTGGTCGACCCAATGCTGAGGAAATTAGCTATGATTTTTCAGTGTGTTTTTTGAAAAATGTAACAACTTTAAGTTAAAATTTAGTATACAAAATTCAAAAAAACGCTTTTGGAAAAATACATATGAAGTAAGAATAACTCTTTGCCTTTCGAATGCGGCTTAAAGAGTTTTAATTGGACGTGTAATCACTGAGATATGGACAGAACACTTTTGTATGTTTTTGAGGGGGTGAACCCAAACTTTTGCACGGGAGTGTATTCTGACACAACTTCGCTATCTAGGACATATTTTATCATATTCTTCTTACTGTCCAAAATAATGTAATAAAGCAAAGAAGTTTAAAGGTTTTGTCCGCTCAAAGTTAGAAACAGCGTCTGATTGGGGTATACGACAGTGTCCCGTAGTTGGGCTACATCGTCAAACAAATTTTCAGGGCAGTCATGTTGTAAGCTGTTCCAATATGGGCTAGCTGTTGTAATACCAGGATCAAAGCTCTGCAGAAGATTTAAAATAAAATTTTGAAAATAATTCTGAAGCTTCCTCCCTGAAAATTTTTTGAATCGGTTCGTCGAAAAATAACTATATGAATACCGTCGTTGGGGGTGACAATGGGTCAAAAAGGGATATGTGGGATTTATTTTTTGAATAACTATCGCAATTTAACTCCAATAAACTTCAAATTTGGTGTGTATGTACTTTGATGGTACATTAACAACTGTTCAAAAAATTAAAGACAAATATTTATTCACAGCGGCACCACAAGTGAATGAAAAATGACCCAATCTCACCCCATAGAGGGGGTGACATTGGGTCACTGTAATTAAAATAACTTGTTTTTGAGAATATGATTTCAAAACCATTCACAACTGAAAAATATTGATAAAACACGATGCAAACAAGACAAAAAGATATCTAAGATGTTTCACAAGTATGATAAACCCACTTAAAAGAAAGATTATACAGAAAATTGAAGAGCTATGAGAAAAAATATGTAAACCCAACATTTATCGTCAAGTTTACATAAATTTTCTTGGTTTTTCCCTCAACTTGTCTTCAAAGTCTCATCCCCATTGCTATAAAGCCCATTCAGTTTCCCCAAAGGTGTACTGAAACAGTGATTGTTTTAAACCTTCGCAAATAGTTAAATTTCGGTGCGACATTCCACGATCAATAAATTTCAGGCAGAAGTTGACGTCATAATTCCAGTATTTCAGCGATCCAACTCATTTGTACTTCCGTGAGATGTTTCTATTATATGAAATTACTGTTAAAAAATAAAATTTAGAAAAAAAACACCCTTTTGATAAAAATTTACGATGTTGTTGCGCACGAAAAACAGTTGCTGGTTTGATAAGTTGTCAAACACGGAATACTCAAGTAGACTTGTTTGATGTTTCAGAGATGCAGTATATAGAAAGAATAAACACATCTTAATGAAAAAAGAGAACACCCGGCACCGTAAAATGTCAAAAAAGTGGACTTGGCATTTCATTTACTATCGTTCTTGCTTGACCCAATCTCACCCCCATTTTCAATGTTTTAGACATCGTACCGAAAAAAATGATTTTTTTGTGGGAAAATCAAACAGATTCCGGAAAATACCTGTGATGTGTAATGAAAAGACGTTCAACATTCTACTAATACAACGATAGAGGCTAGAGTGCATGCGTGATACTTTGTACAGGAGAAATTTAATGTTGTAAATTTTATCTAGTTTCCACATGCAAGTTTATTGTTGTAGTAAACAAAGACTACTATTTTTAAAAATGTATATTGTTGTGATTTATGTGTTATAATATGTTCCCTAACATATTAATCATTAATTTTAGTAATATCAGCGTTATTAGCTGAAATATTTCACAAAACATATTTTTCCGTTTTGACCCAATCTCACCCCCTAGACCCATTGTCAACCCCATCGACGGTATTTTAAGAATATATTGACACATATTTAGGTTCGGTAATCCAATCCACATGGTTTTTAAACAATTAACTCGATACACGGCGCTTTTTTCATGTTAGTCCAATGTTTGAGATCTGGGCTCATAGTGACAGTTCGTGACAGCGGAATCTCGGCTCACTATGACGTACAGAAATTTTGTATTGGTTTCTCCCTCCCAGGATTTTATCATCGCTCTCTCTTTGGGGCTCTCGCTCGCTGCTTCCATTTATCGGACTAGTTACACCTTGCGATACAATGATGATCGTGGACCGCAACAGATGGGATGTTTTTCTTTGCTTGCTTTGATCGTGCTTCATACTCAAATGGGAGCGAATTCTGCAATGCCTGGTTATTAGTGTTTACAGACATTCGGCGCCAAAAAGTGGTTGGTGTGTGTCTGTCTTGTTTTCGTTCGTGGCTCGTTATCTTCCACGAACGATAAATGTCATGCGTGTTATATGAATGTAGGCGGATAAATGGGATGAAATTATGGCTCACGTGTCAATGATCGTTAATTTTTTCAAAGCCTGCAAATATAGCCGACTTCTACCCCAATTACCCTTTGAAAAGGCACTTATCTGAAGAAATAGTAGATTAACCTTTGCGGTACTAACATAGTTTTTGGCACCCAATTTTTAACTTTAATGAGCTGTAAATTAATCAAATTTTAAACGATTTAAATTCTTTTAGCTTCATTCGATCGGGAATCTCTTCTAGTTTCTATGGCCAGAGTATGGTTCGCATTGGTTCAACGGTTCCGGAGTTATTCCGGATTCCGTTGGGGTAATAGATTATTTTAAAATGGTGTTTTTAATTTTCGTTGCCAAATTCATGATGTTCACTCTTCTCATATATGTGTATTGTTCGGAAAAATGTTTCAAAATATTGTATTCATTTGTTAGAACACCATAGGTTCCTCTGGCATCACCTGGTTACCTGACGGATTTGGTGCCCCCGGGGAAGTGGCCACTTGTCGATCTGGATCAAACCCTATCATGCGACTCATCAAAATTCATGAATTTTCAGCGACAATTCATTGGCGATCAAAGTAACCACATCATATCATACTGAGAACCACCCGGCCATGTCACGGATTTGATGCCCCCGGGGAAGTGGCCACTTGTCGATCTGGATCAAACCCTATCATGCGACCCAGCAAAATTCATGAATTTTCAGCGACAATTCATTGGCGATCAAAGTAACTACTCATTTCATACTGGGAACCACCCAGCCATGTCACGGATTTGATGCCCCTGGGGATGTGGCCACTTGTCGATCTGGATCAAACCCTATCATGTGACCCATCAAAATTCATAAATTTTCAGCGACAATTCATTGGCGATCAAAGTAATTTCATACTGGGAACCACCGGGCCATGTCACGGATTTGATGCCCCCGGGGAAGTGGCCACTTGTCGATCTGGATCAAACCCTGTCATGTGACCCATCAAAATTCATGAATTTTCAGCGACAATTCATTGGCGATCAAAGCAATTACATCATTTCATACTGGGAACCACCCAGCCATGTCACGGATTCGATCTGTCAAAGGAAATAAACAAGTTACATGAATTCTCAGCGCCAATTTATTGGCCGAGTATCAGTGAAACTTGTTTCGTAACTGAGGGATCATTCAAAAATGATGTCTACCATTTGGGGGGATCTACACAGCCAATTCAGATTACCGACCCCAGTAAAATTTTACTAGGTTTTGGAACTACGGTTTTTTCGGTAATTTTTACGATTACCGAAAAAAACCAGTAAATCACAATATGTTTTGATTGATGGAAATTACTGACTTAGTCAGTAAAATTGTAGAGCGCTTTTACTTGCTTTCCAGTTTCCCATGCTCGATGCTTTGCTTTTCCGGATACTGTTTTTTTTCAGAAATCAATACAAATTAAAACCCAATCTACACTTTTATTTTTTTTATATTAAACTTTGGGAGGGATTATTAGAGTATGTTTAAAACTACAAATGAACTTTAACACTTCACTTTTTGCAAAAAAAAAAAAAAACAAAATCACTAAGGTGAGCAAATACCTTTAAACTCTAATATGTGTTGCTTATCTTGACAGATAGGCCTATTTCGTCTGCGACTTACAGACTTCTTCAGTGTCGAGTGCTCGACTTGAAGAGAACATCGCATGGATCTATTATTTATACTAGAAAAAGTGTGTGGGTATGTTAGAACTAGATTTTACCTGTAATCGTATACAGGAGGTCATTTTTAATTGTGTACCTAATCAAATGAAAGGATTGTCAAAATTACAAATTCCTGCTTGTTTGTAGGTATAAGTCTAAACAGCCAAGAGTACCCATTTCCTTGATCTTTGTTTAGTAATTGATTGTGGTTTTGTTTGAAAATTTCTATGCTTTCCGCTACGTCAAGCTTCCAAGGATTTGAAATATGTCGTAAGAGTTTGATATTTTTTGTGTTAAGGAAATGTTGTTCATTGTAAATATGTTCTGCAACTTTTGATTTGAAATGGTGTACATGTCCTTTTTCTGTGTATTTGTGTGCTTTAGTAACTTCTGCTACGTGTTCTTTAAAACGTGTATTGAGAGTCCGTTTTGTTTGTCCTATATAAATTTTATTGCAGTGGTCGCATGTAATTTGGTAAACGCCTGATTTATATAAACTGTCAATTGGGTCTTTTGTTGAACCTAGGAGAGTTTGGAGTTGGTTGTTTCTACTGGTAAAAACTAACTCGAAACCAAACTTTCGTAGGATTGGGCGTAGCTTTTTTGTTTCATCGTTGTAATTGACGGCTATATGTTTGAGTGTTGGTTGTTCTTGTGTCAGAGTAGTAAGTGAACGTTTGTATTGTTCTCGTGTTCTTTTGTCGATGAGTTGTTGTATTGTTTGTCTTGTGTAACCGTTTAATTGTCCTGTTTCAAAAATGTAGTTAAGTTCCTTTCTTCTACCAGTTTCACTGAGGGGGATTGTTAGCATTCGATGTATCATGTGATTGAAGGAAGACATTTTGTGTTGGTGTGAGTGATTTGATGTGTTTGGAATAATACGTTGAGTGTTAGTTGGTTTTCTATAGATTTCAAATGTAAGTGATGAGTTTTCCTTTACAATAAGTAAGTCCTAATCTTCTAATCGTTTCTCTAAATTTGCCATAAAAATCTCACTTAAAAATGGAGAAAGAGGGTTTCCCATTGGGGCTCCATTTAACTGTTTATATGTTTCATCTCTAAAGGAAAAATAGTTTTAAGTGAGATTTTTATGGCAAATTTAGAGAAACGATTAGAAGATAAAAACCAGCTCCCTGAAATCTGGTGGCGTTACGTTGATGATGTTTTCAGCATAGTTAAAAAACACATCTTACCCCAAACTTTAGAAACAATCAATAAGGCTCACAAAAACATTGAATTTACTTACGAAGTGGAACAGGATAACAAATTGCCTTTCTTGGACTTACTTATTGTAAAGGAAAACTCATCACTTACATTTGAAATCTATAGAAAACCAACTAACACTCAACGTATTATTCCAAACACATCAAATCACTCACACCAACACAAAATGTCTTCCTTCAATCACATGATACATCGAATGCTAACAATCCCCCTCAGTGAAACTGGTAGAAGAAAGGAACTTATGAAGAAAGGTATGCTCATATCTCAGTGGAAGTAATCGAAAAATGTGTGACAAAATCATTATTTGGATGATTGCAGATGAATTTACCTCTTGTATGTAAACCAACCGAATTTGCCAACGTAAGCAGTCCTGAGGCTTTTTGGTTGCTTAAAATGGTTGAATTTCTCACTAAATTTCGACTACTTACCACAAGGAAGCGCAAAATAAGTGCAGGAAAAGATTGATTGCCATAGCCGTGTCTCCCGGCGCCGGACGATTTTACAGCAGGAGATTCTCATTTGACACTTCCCCGCATGCGCATAAGTTTGTTTTGATTTTATTTTGACGACAAGTCAGTAAAAAACATCAACTACTGAATAATCGGTAATTGTTTTTACTGACTTTTCGGCCGGTTCGGTAATGCTGCAAAATTGGGTCTGACAGCAACCGTAGTTCAGTAAAAAGTAAAAATTATTACTGTACCTCAGAAACTTTCAATCAAGAAGCTGAAAGTTCGGTATTTTTTATGATTTACAATTCGTACCCAGTATAAAAAATTACCGAATAAGAAAATCGTGATTGAGTGTGTATGGAGGTGTGACAGTGCGTGTATTAGGTATTGGAAAGTGGGTCTAGAAATCCAAAAAAAAAAAAACAATGGACGTAAGATTTGATGCACCTGATATTTGATAAATCAATATGGGTTAAAATTAATCCGAAATTCACACAGCTGAGCTAATGAAAACAGTATGCATTTCTCTTAGATGTAACCTGTTCCTTTACAGAAAAATCTTAAGGAGTTTTACTCCATGAGTTCCAGAAAAAAACACGTATCTGAAAATCCTTACAATAATGATTTTCATTCAAAACTACTAGGCTTTCGTTACGGAAAAAAAATCTACTGCATAGTAGATCTCTTGATACATTTACATGAAGCTGGCAAAAATGTTCGAATGAAGAAATGAACAGTTTCCTCGTTCCACTAAAACTTCTCCATGATATATGCAACAAATAATACTAACAAAATTCTATCAAGTACATCGTAGTTCTTTCAAAAAATAAATCAGATTTCTTTTGGGCATTACTTTGATTCAAACTTCAGCCAACAATGCTGACTATCCTAAATTATTTGTAAAATTTCCCTCTGGTTTAGATGTATGGGAAACATCGATGACTTTCGGTTATTTATTATCACACAAAACTTCAAATCTCTGTCTTTGATATATTAATTCTTGTAATAAAAAGCTTTGTTTTCTGTCGATATTTGTTTTTATTTATTCAAACAGTTCATACAAATTTCGTGCTTTTCTTCCGTTCGTTTCTCGTGTCGACCACACACAGCAATTCCACAGCTATGGCAATTCACAGTTGTTTTTACATCCTTGGATTGAGGACAAACTGAACATCGCTTGATATTGGGACTTTTCAGAAAATTCCAGATCTGCTTCTACACAAGAAGGACATGTATACAAAGTATAAGTACGCCGATCTGCTTGACAACACAATGCATCACAAACTTTGCACGTCTTGATATTTTCATGCTCATTGCATTCATAGCAAACTCCATACATTTGATTGTAATTTTCAAGAAAAATGTCAATGTTGTTAGCCACATCTTTCCGAATTTTTGATTTCGACTTACGCTTCCGCACATGACTTAGTGCGAGTTCTTTAGAAAGCCAATCTAAGAAAAACTTTTTTTTACTCTTTTCCCCGGGTCGAAATTCAGGATGGGCAGTTATATACGTGTGGAACGCATTGTGGGTACAAATATCAATGATATTATAAATTATAGCTACGGGATACCTGTTTGTTCGTCTTTTACATGTATAGTAACCTGTTGATTTGTCTAGAGTGTCAACACCTCCTTTCAATGAGTTATACATATTGACAACTTTGGGCTTTTCCTTGATCTCCAGACTATCCTTCATCTCTGCCTCAGTAGGCATTGTTGAAGGATCTGTGGACAAGACCAACACAGTTTTGTTTTTTTTTCGGTCCATGAAACAAGCATTAGCTTATTTTCATGGAAACCGTACATTGCCGTACCGGGCTGTTTGAATTTTCCAGGCAGAAACTCACTCGGAATTTCTTTCTTGTTGGCACGCAATGTACCAATTGCCACAAATCCCAAATCCAAAAGCTGAATTAGAAGAATGAAGCTCGTAAAAAAGTTGTCAAATGTAACTCGGCGATTCGTATTGTAGAAAGGTTGTAATAGCTGAGTAACCACACGTTTTCCTTGCTGCTGTTCTGGCTTATTGTCAACTTTTCCTGAAATACAAATATAGTATTATATTAGTTTTAGTAATATTATATGAAAAAAAATGTTGTTCAATGACCTACCCACATAAATGTCAAAATTACACAACATGGAGTTCACAGGATCTACTGCACTCCACATTTTGATACCATATCTACAAGGCTTGCTTTTCATGTATATTCGAAAGCAGCACCTTCCTCGATATGGTATCATACGCTCATCAATAGTAAGATCCTGTGATGGCGAGTAGACTTTCAATATATTCTGTCTTACACGTTCTGTGACCTGCCGCACAGTTTGAAGACGATCCGTTGGTGTCACAGAAGAAGAAGAAGAAGAAGAAGAAGAAGAAGAAGCTACTGTTTTCTGACGAGATTTTGATCGTGATTGTTGGTGAGAACTGTCCTTTTTCGTAATGTCCGACTTGGTTGATCGAGCAGATCGTTGGGTTTTAGAACGAGGCGGCCGCCGTGAAATTGAATCATCGAAACGCAAGTTCCGATAGATCAATTCGAATCTAAAGGGAAAAAGCATGAAACAATATTTAATTTTATGGCTTACAATTCTATAATGTAAATTCTTACCTAGTTCTACCCATAACCGCTGAATAGAACAGCCGACTAGAAACCTCGTCAGTACTCCACATATCCTTGTAATTTTGCTTGGAATCATGGTTCTTACCAGTTGCTATAAGAATTGCGAACCAAGCCCACATTTCATCTTCTTCCACATGTTCAAACTCGCGATCTGAATCCCCTTCAGCGTTTGTGAATTCGCAAATGCTTTTGATGATAGAATCATAAAAAAACACTCGGAATGCATCAACGGGTGTTTTGATGCCCTTCAATTCAATATTGAAATGCGGATCAAACGTTTTCGGAGCTGCTTCAGAATCCAGCTTAGGTGGATGTTGAGTCCACTTTACAGCTCCGCATTTGGAAATAAATACATCCGAATGGTCGTCTTCAAAATCACTTCCAAACAGAGACTCCATAGATCCACATAATATTTCGTCCTCCAAATTGACGGTGTCCAGATCTAAGATGCTAGGCAATTCCGAATTCTCATCATCACTTTCGTAATCCATACTGAAATAACATGTTATTCAATATAAAAACTAACGAATTTTCTTTCGAAAAGTACCTGATTCCGTGAGTCACGACACGAGATATAAAGCACTCCAAATAAAATACTGTTTTGCACATACGTTCACTTCACGATTATTTTTTACACGGTTATTCAATTTGACTTCCGAATGA
The DNA here is from genome assembly GCF_002204515.2 of Aedes aegypti. Lineage (NCBI taxonomy): Eukaryota > Metazoa > Arthropoda > Insecta > Diptera > Culicidae > Aedes > Aedes aegypti. The sequence continues at coordinate 45,355 of NW_018734695.1, forward strand.
AATGAACACGCTTCAGACAATTCCGGTATTTTTGCTTTTTTTGCGAAAACATCTGACAGCGCACTCTGATGCTGCAGCGTACGAACTGAGAAAAATGGCAACAGAGCATGAGGCGAAACATGTGAAAGCAAACAGAAAAATAAGGCGTTGCGTATTGGCGATCAAATGAGAGGTTATGTTTCGAAAAGTTTGAAAATTGAAATGAATATTTACGCTTCCCTGTATTTAAATTATCACCTTCTTATCAGTGAAATAATCGCGGTGAATTTTCTTACAAAGTTATCACAAGTGACTTCAACTAGGATTCACCATTCTAGGAAGGCGTCACTTTTGCATTTTAGCTTTGCGTTAGATCACGATTATCGTGCGGCAGGCATTATAATATTTTACTTCCTTGAAAGTTCAGAAAATTTTGGTTACGATCCTGGAATTTAACCCAGAAACTTGCAGCATAACTTTGCTTTGTAGCCGGGGACTTTACCACTGGGCTAAGGAATACTACATGCATTTGCTATGATCATCATGAATTGGCGCTGAAAATTCATGAAATTTGATCGGGTTCGGCTAAGGTTTGAAATTTGAAATTTGATCGGCTAGGGTTTGTTCAAGGTTCACATGTGACCACTTCCCCGGGGCATCAAATTAGTAACCAGGGAGTGAAATTATTGGTCACAACGGTATTACTTAAGGCGATTTTTCGGAAGAAAGGGACATGCGATAATATCAAACCCGTCCGGCACTACGAGAGTGTGTTTCTCGAGATCTACAGCAACGAATGATATTTTATCACCAGCAACGACAAGTTGGCTTCCTCCTTTTCTACTTTTTGTTTCGTCGTTTTGAGAGTCCTTCAATTTCGCATGTTGCTTTTATATACCAAATTTCTCTTTCTTTTCGTTCTACTGACGCGGTCGTGTGGATTTGGTGCGCAGGCCCTGAAAACTTTTTTTTTTCATGGACATGGGTTCAAACCCTGTCGAAGGTAACAATTTTTGTTATTTACCTTGTGATAACTATCGCGATAAGTTTAGAGCCGATTAAGTTGGATCAGTGAAAATGATCTTGACTTATCGTCAGGGATGGTACACAAATTATGTCACGCTAAATTTCAACTTTTTTGACCCCCTCCCCCCTTTGTCACGTTTTTGTAAGGCTTGTCACACTTGGCTTGACCCCATTCCCCCCTCGGAGCATGACGTAATTTGTGCATGACCCCTCAGCACTATGATCAACAATTGTAGCTGTTCCCGAAATCTGTTTCTCGCAGATAAATGTGGCAACAAATTATCGGGTTGTTGGGAAAAAGCACATTTTCATCTCATTTTCGCGATAATTTAATTCACTGTACGTGGGTGGTTCCCAGCATGAATTGATGTAATTGCTTCGATTACCAATGAATTGGCACTACATATTCATGAAATTTGATGGGTCACATGACAGGGTTTGATCCAGATCGACAAGCATCCCCGGGGCATCAAATCCGTGACATGGCCGGGTGGTTCCCAGTATGAAATTACTCTGATCGCCAATGAATTGTCGCTGAAAATTCATGAATTTTGCTGGGTCGCATGATAGGGTTTGATCCAGATCGACAAGTGGCCACTTCCCCGGGGGCATCAAATCCGTGACATGGCCCGGTGGTTCCCAGTATGAAATTACTTTGATCGCCAATGAATTGTCACTGAAAATTCATGAATTTTGCTGGGTCACATGATAGGGTTTGGTCCAGATCGACAAGTGGCCACTTCCCCGGGGCATCAAATCCGTGACATGGCCCGGTAGCTTCCCAGTATGAAATTGCTCTGATCGCCAATGAATTGTCGCTGAAAATTCATGAATTTTGCTGGGTCGCATGATAGGGTTTGATCCAGATCGACAAGTGGCCACTTCCCCGGAGGCATCAAATCCGTGACATGATCGGATGGTTCCCAGTATGAAATGATGTAGTTACTTTGATAGCCAATGAATTGTCGCTGAAAATTCATGAATTTCGCTGGGTCGCATGAAAGGGTTTGATCCAGATCGACAAGTGGCCACATCCCCGGGGGGCATCAAATCCGTGACATGGCCGGGTGGTTCTCAGTATGAAATGATGTGGTTACTTTGATCGCCAATGAATTGTCGCTGAAAATTCATGAATTTTGATGGGTCGCATGATAGGGTTTGATCCAGATCGACAAGTGGCCACTTCCCCGGGGGCACCAAATCCGTCAGGTAACCAGGTGATGCCAGAGGAACCTATGGTGTTCTAATTAATGAATACAATATTTTGAAACATTTTTCCGAACAATACACATATATGAGAAGGATAAACATCATGAATTTGGCAACGAAAACTGAAAAACACCAATCCTAAATAATCTATTACCCCAACGGAATCCGGAATAACTCCGGAACCGTTGAGCCAATGCTAACCATAGTTTGGCCATAAAAACTAGAAGAAATTTCCGATCGAATGAAGCTAAAAGAATTTAAATCGGTTAAAATTTGATTAATTTACAGCTCATTAAAGTTAAAAATTGGGTGCCAAAAACTATGTTAGTACCGCAAAGGTTAAGTAACGGAGCCAATTTTTTATTGATTCCTTTATTAGTATCATTTCAAACATTACATTCGTTTCTTATATCAAGGTAATATGTGTTAGGCAAAACTATCATCTTAATTCGAAGAAACTAAAATAAAGCTGCTTTTAACATTTTGTTAACAATATATTACATTTCATTTATCGAAGCAGTTCAGAATTTGAGAAGAGTTGATTTCACCTTTCCTATTTTAGGCTGTGCACAAAACTAAAATCAAAAATTCGATACAATATTTAAGCTGTATCACCTTAAAGTCAAGATATTGAGCCCTAATCTAAATTTTAATTTAGTTGGTGTTTTGAAGATATTGCTAGAATTGAAAAAGCTTCATCTTAAAGCGATTCAATGATTGCTTTCAACTTTTATTGTTTTCGCGTTACGTCCCAACTAGGCTAGAGCTTGCTTCTCAGATTAGTCCTATTAGCATTTTTACCGCTATGACTATCCGCACTATTTTCAAGTTTTCCCTTCCCCTAGAACGTTACGTGATTTGTGGACTGGGCCTTACAAAAACAAACTGAGAATAAACCATATTTTCTTATTGTAATTTACGTTAGTCAATGTAGGTTACCAGAAACAGTTTTTAACACTTAATCTTTTTAACATTTGTTCCTCAATCGGTCAATCACATTATATTTTTTTTATGATAGTGGCCAAATAAGGAATATCATTGCTAAATTCGGTGTATAGAAGATAAAATCATAGGATTTTTTTTCTCTCATGCCTCGAATCGATTTGGTTTGAACCAACAAATGAATGTTGCTGTAGCAAAAACCGGTGCTTCTATCATAGATTGTTTATGGACTCACAATTATTCAAATGTTTCAGCTTCGATTAATTATCGGTTTCACTATAAAAAAATTAATCAAAATGAGGAATACTGTAGTTCTAGTGAAAATGATTTTTTTTTACAGTTGTTCATGCCTGGTTTCTATACACTAAGCTGGCATATTTTTATATAAGAAAAATCCAATCGTAAAAAAATAAGTTACTTTCCCTTAATTTGTTCATTGGGGCCGTCATACACACTCAATCTGTTCGGTAAAAATAACTGGGTTTTGGAACTACCGAAAAAGTCAGTAAACTGAAAAAAAATGTAAAAAATCGAAAAACACAGATTTTTTACTGAAATTTAGCAGAGAGCTTTCTTTTTATATCATATATCGATAAAAAATAAAACATGGTGAAATTTGCTTTTCAATTACGCGTGGCGACAGTTTTCATTTTACTGACTTTTTCGGTAGTTCCAAAACCCAGTAAAATTTTACCGACCCCAGTAATATAATCTAAGTGTGTAAGCTACTGAAAAAGTTTTATTTTCAGCAAAATCTATCTTGTAAAAGCGAGGTGGAGAGATTTGTGGCGCAATAAGCTAGAAGTTTGTATGCAGAAAATTGATCGAACGACTTTCCGATTTCTGATCCAATAACATTTGACGGGCCCAAACGTAAGTGAGGTTTTTAGTTAAGTGTACCAAAAAATTCTACAGTTTATTTGCTTTCCAAAGGTATGTTTAGGTAATTTTTTCATCTAACAGGAAAAGTAACGTAACCCGTAGAAGATTTGCTTGATTTACTGGCTCTCATACATGGCTCCCCCATGTTGAAAAACTCTAAAATTGATATCTTTAAAACTAGGTTTTTGCCACTTACTCCCTTTTGCTTCTAATTCAGCCATTGAGGGATTCCACGGAGGCATGCAAGTCGATTCTGATCGACCATTTCAAAAATATCTGAAACTTTGCACAGTTTTTCAGTTCCATCTAAATCGTCATTTTCCGATATCAAATCTTCAAGTTGAGTCACGACTAACTTTTCAAAAGGGTTCATGTGAAAATGGTTCAAAAATATTCAAAAAGCTGCACAGCATAAACGGTTCGTTCGATTGTTAGACAACTAAAGAAACAAAGTTAGACAACTAAATAAAGATTCCAAAAAAAATACACACATTAAAAAAAATTTTTTTTTGCATTAAAAAACATCATTTTTGTCACAAAAACTCAAATATCTCAAAACCTTATCGGAATACCAACGTAATTTTTTGAGGGAAAACGGTCCATTATATTAGCTATCTACCATAAAAATTTGGTGATGGTAAGCCAATAAACAAAAAAGTTATGACATTTCAAATATTTCACAAATTTGACACTTAGTGAAATTTTTTTTTTTTTCATTGTTAATTTTTTTTAGGACCGCAGTTTGTTGCTGATTTTATTGTTAAGGGTACCACATGAGGTTAACAAGTTGTTTTCATGATATTTTATTTAATTATTCATAACTATTATAGCATCTATTAGAAAGTTAGACGCGATCCAGTGTTGTGATCTAAAGTCTTGATAGTGTCATATTTTTTATTGTACGTAACTGAAGAAAAATTCTCTCAATAGTGTTGAAACCTTTTGATAAAAGAAACCTATAAGAAATCTAATATTGAAGACAAAAGCTACAAAAAAAGTTTTCTATACAGGTATACGACTAGTTTACCTGCAAAAAGTTTACCTCGTAGAGAACAAGGCTGGTCTATACCCAGGTGATCTAGTATACGTAAAGCAGGTCGGTTTTCTCGGCGCTGGTTTTCTCCACAAAGTTAAAATCTGATTACTACACCTGGGTATAGACCCGCCTTGGTAGAGAATAGACTTTGTTAATCATATTTGGGAGAAAGCGAGTAACTTCAACAACATCAAAAACATGATAGGTACATACCATGAACATACTCACGAAAAAGCTAAAAATATACTACCACTATGGTTATAAAAGATTTAATTGTAAAATTTTTCTTCAGTCAAGCAAACGACACCAAACTAGTCAGTAAAAACTTAAAAGTGATTTTGTTTATTAAAATCTAACGAGCAACATGAGTAGTCGCTTTCTCAACTGTTATGCGGCTGGTTATGCTCCAATGTCTACACTGAATACAAATTTACGCATTTGTACGTCCTGCCGTTTAAACGTTGACAAACGGGCAATCTGTACATCATCGGTGGATCAGGTTGCAGGAAGTTCGAACACAACAACAACTGAGGAATTACTAGATGCACCGACAACAACTGAGGAGTTACCAGAAGTACCAAGTGCAGATAGTCTTGCCACGGTACCATCAGCGACATCTGTTTCAACAAATCAATCAGAAGATGAGTCCATCCAGAAGGTCAACATCGAACGCTTCAACGAAGGGATAGCTGGAATAAAAGTGACTCCGATTAAATGGACGAAGATGGGTTACGTCAATTATCCCGAGAAAAAATACCGTGAAATCAACGAAGCTGTACGAAGAAACCTCTTCAAATTAGGACCTGAGGATGTGGAAAATACAGACTACGATGAGGTAATTATGAATATGAAGGAAAGGTTCTCGAATCTAGCCACGACAAGGAAAGAAAAAATATTGATTTTGTCGATGCTGCCAAGCTCGTGGTCTATTCAAGACGCCATTGATGAGTTCAAAACCAATAGAAATGCAGCAAAAGAGGCAAAACAATAGGGTCCTAAAGCCCTGTTCCAATTTTAGTGCCAAACGCTTAAGTTTAGGCCAAAAACACATGTTTACTCAATTTTCTAATGTTTTCCGTTGGTTTAAGACGAAAAAATATTTTTTTAGATTTTGCTACACCCCTTGGCTTAAACTCAAATGATGGGTGTATTTTGATTTCCGTGTCCCTTCCGAAATGTCAGATAGGAACAACCCCAGTGTTGAAACTAAAACCCCTGTGGTGTTTTTGTCGACTAAGCAAACGTCAAACATGATCTCAAGTGTCAAGGTTCATTTATGGACCCAATTTTTAAATTAATGTTTAAATATGTTATAGCCGTTATTTGAGCGGAAAAAAATGCTGAAATAGTTGAATCAACATGCTCTTTCGGTTTTTTAAATAAAAACAAGATTTTATTAAAAATTTTAGGACCCAATTCAAAAATAACTGTCTTGCAACCAAAAATGCTAAGTCGAGTACTTCATTAACAGATGAAGCAAAAGAAAAATAATTCAATATTTTGAAGACGATGAAGTAAGTAGAGCTATGCCTGGCCAAAAAGATTATGTATCTGTAAAAAAAGATGGAAAGCGTCAAGCAATCCAAAAACGATTAATGATGACTACTTTGAAAGAAGCGTATACACGCTTCAAGGAAATTAACGAAAATATTAAGGTAGGTTTTTCCTCATTTGCAAGCCTTCGTCCAAGGCAATGCAAGCTTCTATCCAATTCAGGAACACATAATGTTTGTGTGTGCACAACACATGAAAATATTAACCTAATCTTACATAGTTTGAAAAGAATCAATTTATCAAAGGATATTAAAATGTTAACTGGTAGTCTTTTGTGTGAAAATACAACATCAAATTGCTATCTACGATCTTGTTCGGATTGTACAGATTCTTCATCATTGGAAAATACTTTATTCGCTGAGTTTGAAGAAAATTATATTGATCAGTTATCATTTGAGCAATGGGTGACCACGGATAGGTGTGACCTAGAAACTATTGTAAAACCTGTAGATGAGTTTGTGTCATTTTTTTGCTTGAAATTAGAAAGTTTAATTCCTCACGACTTTATTAAAACAGAGCAATCCCGCTTTTTAAAAAATACGAAAAATACATTAAAAGATGGTGAATTTTTAGTCATTTGTGATTTTTCTGAAAACTATAGCTTTGTATTGCAAGATGAAGTGCAGTCCCATCACTGGAACGTACAACAAGCTACAATTCATCCATTCGTTATTTATTTCAATGGAAGTACGCAAATTGAACATTTTAGTTTTATTGTAATTTCCGAAAATTTAAGACACGACTCAGTATCTGTAAATTTGTTCATTGCCAAAATGATTAACTTTTTACGCGTTGATAAGGATAAAGAAATCAGAAAGATATATTTCATGTCTGATGGAGCAGCATCGCAGCACAAAAACCGTAAGAATTTTTCGAGCCTATGTCAATTTAAATCAAAGTACGGAATTGATGCAGAATGGCATTTCTTTGCTACGTCACATGGCAAAGGTCCTTGTGATGCTATTGGAGGAACCATAAAGCGCATGGCCACAAGAGCAAGTTTAGCCAAAGAACGTGAGCATCCAATTAAAACTGCAAAAGAACTATTTGATTGGGCGAATCGCAGAAAAGAAGAAGATTTAACAAAATTATCATTTTGTTTTACTACTACTGAAGAGTACGAATTAACGGCATCAGAGCTCAGCGAGCAATATAATAACGCGAAAACGATCCAAGGAACCCACAAATTTCACTGTTTCATTCCATTGTCAGAAAATAAAATTAAAGCAAAACTATACTCGAACTGTACTGATAATGATGCAAATGTGTTCGATATTGTAAAAAAATTGAATAACAATAAATAAATAAATAAGTATTAATAAAATGTTTTCATGATCTCTAACGCATACCCAAATCCAAAACTTTTAAAGTTTATATATAACATTTAGAAACTCATCGATCATACTCTAAAAAAAAATATCCTGGTAAAAAAAAAAAATATTTTCGTGTAATCTGTTAATTCATTTTAATTTATACATATATACATATACATATAATATTTATACATATACATAATATTTATACATATAATATACATAATACTAATGAATACATGAAAACGACTTGTTTAATTCACGCGAGGCCCTTAACAATAAAATCAGCAACAAACTGCGGTTCCCGTAATAATTTACACCGAAAAAAAAATATTTTTTTTTCTACTAAGTGTGAAAATTGTGACATGTTTGAAATGTCATAACTTTTTTGTTTATTGGTTTACCATCACCAAATTTTTATGGTAGATAGCTAATATAATGGACCGTTTTCCGTCAAAAAATTACGTTGGTATTCCGATAGGGTTTTGAGATATTTGAGTTTTTGTGTCAAAAATTATGTTTTTTAATGCAAACAATTTTTTTTTTTACTGTGTGTATTTTTTTTGGAATCTTTATTAAGTTGTCTACTTTTGTTTCTTTAGTTGTCTTACAATCGAACGAACCGTTTTTGCTGTGCAGCTTTTTGAATATTTTTGAACCATTTTCACATACACCCTTTTGAAAAGTTAGTCGTGACTCAACTTGAAGATTTGATATCGGAAAATGACGATTTAGATGGAACTGGAAAACTGTGCAAAGTTTCAGCTCAGTAGAAAAAAATGAATTAAAAAATTTACCAAAATTTGGTGCTGTTGCTTGGAATCACTCCATTGCCTTGGAAATAATGGCATTCATCCAACACTTGCTTGAATTACAGTATGGCCCATACAAAACTGCGAAAATCGTCATATCATGTTTTATGGTAGTTTCTATAGGGAAAATGTGAACGAAACATAAATGTTATTAACTGTTTGTATAGTTAAATCTGTTTAAACTTAATTTTTCGCTTTGGACATGATTTTTATCTGTTACTTTCATCTTATTAGAGAGGAATTGGAAGCATACCTTCAAATTTTATCATCCAGTCATCGAGTTCAATATCTTTGTGATGAAAGCTTCTAAAACAGCAACGATGGGCTGAGGTTCTTTACAGGCCTTGTCTTCAGAATTCGCCCATATCAAATGATAGAATGGGTTCATACCTGGATGATTGAAGACTTAAACATATTTTTGAAAAAAAAAAACGGCTCATTTTGGAGAACGGTGGTTGAACCTTCATATAAGTTTGGTAAGCAGCCCTGTTTGGCGCAAAACCTTTGAGCTAATATTGATATAAGTTGTCTATAACCGAAGGAACAAACTTCTTCCTAAAAAACTATTATAGACCTCTGTGTTAATTTATTATTAATTTTTAACGAAAAATGTAGGCATATCAAATCCATAAGACGTAAACGCCCTAACATCCTGGCAAAATATTTCATTGTGACTATGAAAAACACATTCTCTACGAACTTTTTCATCCTCATCTAATATTTTCAACAATAAAGTGGTTAGAAGGTGGAAAGTTTATCACCAGAGTATACGACAATCAGACGCTGTTTCTAACCTTTAAACTTCTTTGTTGTTTTTATTACATTTTTTTAGACAGTAGGAAAAATATGACAAAAATTGTCCTAGATAGCGAAGTAATGTGAGAATATAGTGCAGTAATCAGATATTATATTCACTCACAGAAACAACGAAAATAACGCTTGTGGATGCTAAATTCACGTTCAAACAAGTTTCGCATTTTCTATGAGCCATACTGTAAATGATTGATTAACTACAGCTCCAAGTGGGCGATTATCTTTACTAGGCTCATTTTCTCCTATTGTACACACTAATTCACCGCATGCACTTCTCTGTGAGTAGGGGAACACAGGGGTAAGACCGCCCACCTAAGCAATTTAATTCATGTCAAATTCAAGCTTCAAGAAATAAATAAATTTTTAGTAATACAACGCCTGTGATATTTTTTAATCATGCCCAAAGCTTCAAAACACGACATGCTACGTCGAAAAAGGATTCGATTTTTTCGACGTAGCATGTCGTGTTTTGAAGCCTTGGGCATGATTAAAAAATATCACAGGCGTTGTATTAGAAAAAAAATTATTTATTTCTTGAAGCTTGAAAAGGTGATTTCTTATCACGATTATTTTTAGCGACGGGATAAAACCGCCCACCCACGGGGTAAAAGCGACCACCACGATTTTCTTACTTCATTTTGCGAAAAAATATATCAGTTAACTGAGATTCTAAAAAGTTCAATGTTTTATTAATTTTACATTGATTAACGTGGATATTGCATTATTTTTAGGGTTAATTAATTCAAAAAAACTTAGATATATACTTATCATTACCTTGAGACACCCATATTTTGGATAAGGTATGCGGATTTGGCCTGTATGATCAAAAGCAATAATTTAATTTTACTTTAATAGTAATGTACAACGAAGTTACAACTTTTAAAATGGTTTAGATATTTTATTAGGTATAAATTAGGGGTAGGGATCTTTCCCCATCACAAATGAACGGTTTTACCTCGCTTACGCAATTTTCACAAGTGGGGCTTTATTTCAAAGCTAAATATTTACTATTCATATTTAACTTCACTGAACCATATTTCACATTTTTGTTAAAGCTTACAATTTATGACAAACATAACAATTCCGACAAAAAATCCCTTCAGAAATCCTTAAGTGAGCGTCTGTTAAGTTTAGGTCAAATTCAGTATCAACGAGCAGAAACTCTGTTTTTGATATTTGTTATAAAAAAAATAATTTAAATATCACCCTAAATGTTTCGGAATGTCAAAAATCTTGTGTTTATGCCAAGTGCTTGGTGAACTTTCAAGAAAACCGCCATTTTCATGCCAAACTGAAGATGGTCCGTTTTACCTCGGCGGGTGCTCTTACCTCGTCTTCCAATAATTTTGAATCATCGAGACAATGTGAGAAGAGTCCTTACAGTCAATCAATCAGTGGCAAATTTGTCACGACACTGTAACAGAATCATTGCAACTTTCATCCATAATTACTAACATTATAATTGGGCAAAGCTGATTGAAAACGTTTTCATTTAGCAAAAGAACTCTGATTAGGATTGTCAGCTGAGTACGACACGATACGATAACTTTTTACTGAAAACAACCCAACATTCATGGTTGCTATGTGCACCGTGTAGACTTGCAAGAAAAACAACTCATGATCTAGCTCAAGATCAGTAGGCTGTCTCGTCCCTTGTGTGTAACCTAAGATTTGAACTTTGATTATGGGCCATTATGGACCACCCTTGTTGAAAACAAGGAGGAATCACCGATCTTCCAGCATGATAAATGATATAGAATTAATTTTGCATTTTATTAAGACAAAGTTAATGCTAGTTAATCCTTTAGAGCGTTGTTATTGTTAAAAAGATAGTACAGGGGGGGGGCTCGATTATCCAGAGACTCAATTATCCGGGATGCGATTATCCGGAATTTTAGCTCGATTATCCGGAATATATTTTTTGATTTTTTTTCAACATGAATAGATTAGCAGTTTTGGACGTAGGTAAGAAAAAGGGAATTAAAAAAAGAGGTTTTTTGTGTTTGCCACTCAAAAATTTATTTTTCTTCTCAAGACCCCCAATGTTTCTACAAATAATTTCTGACTACGCCACTGCATCATATAAATAAAACAACTAAAAATAATAATATTTAAGTTCTTTTATCGCAGATTTTAATTTTTCTATTCGTGATTCGATTTTCCGGAATCAAATAAAAATCAATACTTCGGATAATCGAGTCCGACCTGTAATAGAATTTTATGAGGTTTTCTTCGAATTCGAACGAAACAACTGGTTTTTATTTTTTGATGCTTGTTGATTTTTGAATGATGGATTCTTAAGCGATAAAAAAAGTATCATACCTACGACTTTCAAATTGTGGTGGTCATGATGGTATGACGAAACCGATCGAGAATAAAATCATGAGCAGGGCTGGGAATGGTAATAGTAGTAGGCTTGAATTTCGCGAAAATCACGTGACTTCTCTTATTACAGTAGTTTAAAATCGTAAATCTCATCAATTAGCCTATGTTGGGTGCTTGAATTTCCTAAATCAGTAGTGTCATTGAAGGCTGTAAATGCGGGAAATATAACATTTTTCTACAGTAGTTTTAGGTTGCCCTTAGCAACGAGTGTTTTGCTATTCCCAAGGCATTTTGCCTATAGCAGCGATATGCGTGGGTTTCACTGGATTCGCTGACTGTGCTACGCTTGCTTACTATAGTGTGAACCTCTGAAATTTCCCCTACTCTGATTATGGGTTTCGCATTAACTAACACATTACAGAACTGTTTATATCATCTTTTGATACGCTTCGAATACCTAACATTCTTTGGCTCAGTTTTGAGTGTGCTAATATTAATGTTTATTAAGAAGGCATACAATTCTCGTTATGCCAAACGACCTTTATATGAAATTTACACGTATAGAATTATGCGAAACGCCCAAATGCGAGATGCCTCTTTGAGAACTGTTCGACCCACTCTGTATTATGTGTTTACTTTAGTGATAGTTGGAATCTCTAATACTATTGAACATCCAGGAGCTACTTGAACTAGATGTGTATGAAGTACAACATTTAAAAGTTGCCCATTGTCGTAAACTAAAGACTAAGATTGATAAGAATGAAAAGAAAACATACATCAATTTATCACGACAGTACGTGGGATGCGTGTATTATAAGCCATATGATGCACACGCCGACGTTTTAGCTTTTATGAAATGAAAACAGTAGTGAAAAAAAGCCTTCTAGGCAATTCTATTCCATTTATCAAAATATTTTGCCATGAAGGCCTGGAAACTAGATACTATGGTGACCGTACGGACAAAGCAAGCCCAGCAACGAAACAATAACTGTAATAGGACTATAAATGCTTGTATGCAAAGACATTTTGCAAATTGATTTGAATTTTTGGGACAATTTGTTCGCTAGAAATTTGAGTTCCTACTGGAGTTTTGCTAATGGCAACAGCAGTACCTAATCGAAAACTTTCTCCCCAGAGCCAATTTTATCGGACGATACATATTAAAATCATTCACACCCAACAAGTTTCCCATTAGACGCGATGAGACGCAACGGTCGGCAAGAGTGTCTCATCAAGTTTTCCCAAATTAACCTCGAAATGACACCCATTCACTTGCTCTATGAGTTGACCCGCCCGACTATAGAGTAAGGTTGGGCATAAATAAGTTCGATCTTAGTGGATTAATGAATATTTCCAGAAAAACTATAACAGTTGAACATAAATAAATACCACACAGTGAATTTTTAATACATTAAGTTATAACAGTTTTAAAATAGATTGTCTTAAATGAACTTTTGCCCCCACCGATGAAAGTTCGAATCTAGAGTGGGACAAAATTTCGCTGGCTTGAACACTAAATATCGATATTTTATGACAGGTATACTTTATATTAGCCATGAACTTATGTTTGCAGAAGAATACACACTAAATTTTCATAAATTGTTGTTAATATTATGGGTTAATTGTACTATAATCTAAAATAGCAATTTTTCGCAAAATAAGTAAAAAATGTTAAATTTAAGTGCTGTTTTTCGCACGATCAGGCAAATTTCGATCAATACTAAGATAATATGTGGATGTTAGACAATTTGTTATTTTTTCCACGAGATAATATATAGCTCGAGCTTTTGCTCCACTGTAGGCCAAAAATAGTTTCCAAGCATTTATGCAAACACTTGTTTTGAAGAAATATAAAAAAAACGTTTGCTTTGGTTTGATATTTAGAGTAAAAGTCTCTAACTTGAATAGCATTCGAGCCACAATGACATTCAGAACATTTGTTTTCAATCAATTTTGAAATCTCAAAGAAAAACTTTCGCCCTACCTTACTCTACATCCCCATTCAACGTCTCATACACACATGCAGTCATTGGCTGACGGTGTCGTCTCGAGTCTGTTTCGGTCATGATCTACTCCGGGACCGACCGACCGGAGGAAAAGTCCATTTTATCTTATCGCACTTAATTTTTATTGGTCATTAAAACTCCCGTTTCCCAATTTATACGTGTCACGTTCATTGGCGATAATGACAAGCGATTAAATGAATATATTTTTTTTAAATAATTTGTCATTTTCCGGGCTACCGGGAGGAAAATTTATATGCTATAGAGAGGTGTAATGGTATACCTACACTGCTACGGAATATAACGCCAAAATGTGACTCGAGGACGAAATGTGCGCCTGGAATAAATTGTGAATTGCTCACGGATGGGAGAGTTGCGTTTGGCGATGGTTTCGACTGATAAAATTAAACGCTTTTGAAAAACAGGAAAAGTGGTTTCCGTGTTCGGTTTGTTAGCTGACTGGTGGTGGAAAGCGGGCGTTATGATTGGTATGGAAGAAAAGTAGATGGCGCATATAATAATGCTAGCATTGTGCTAACGGGTTTCTGAATTATTATGAACTCTGGTAATAAATATTCTTTGCCAATGAAAATTGATTTCTGTGGTAAATTAAGCAATAAGTAGCCATACAAGCTGGTACCTAAACTTGCATGAAAGTTTACTGAATTCGACTTGGAACAGAATTTGACAAATTCTGCATTCTCATCAGCCATTATCTCGAAAACTGGACGTGCTACAATATTTTCGAAAACGGAAAATGTTTTAGAAACCCTTCTTCAACATCCTGTTTTCCTGGCGTTACGTCCCTATTGAAGCAGAGCTTGCATTTCAGTTTTGTGTTTTTATGAGCATTTTCACTGTTGTTTACTATGAGCTTTCTTTGCCATTGATAATTCTCTGTCCTGGGAAGTTGATTAAAATTTCAGTACGAAAAGATCTTCGACCGGTGGAATTCATATCCATGACCCTCAGTTTAGTGTTGCTGAATAGCTGCGCGATTACCGCTAAGGCTATCTGTGTAAATAGATTAAGTAAATCGAGGTATTTTGCTGCTTGGGACAAAAAATTGTTCTGCAGTGACCAGTGAAATCGGACTTAACTGAATCCAGTTACGTTCTTTATACAACAATTTTCCGCTTAAAACGTAATTGGATTCGATCGATGAAAATATTAAGAAACTAGGGATTCAGTGCTGGTAATGCCGGTTCATTTTTGGTACCGGAATACCGGTACCGAGTATGTTCAATTAATCCCTCTGACCACTAAAAAAATATCCAAATAACTGTTTTATTTCTCGATATTGTTGCACTATTTTTTCACAAGATATTGAAAAACTCTTCTAGTGTCAGAATCTGTGTCGATATTAATCATTGGTGATCTAGTTTTGAAGGTATTCCGATGTTCCTTAGGGGCCGACATTCTCCATATAAAATGTCTTTGTCGGCCATTTTGTTTTTGGTGAATTTATTAAAAAACTAAAATGTAAGCTATACAATGCCAGGTAATAAGGAGCTTCTCTGAAAAAAATCATACAAATCGGTTCAGTATTCTTGGAGAAATCAGAAAATTACGATATGATGTTTTTTAGAGTTTTCAAGATTTTTATTTGTCCAGCGTGATACCAGAAACATCATTGCTCATTACTCGAAGATGATTGAACCAAATTGCTTCATTTTTTTCTTAACATACTCGCATTAATGTATCATTCCGAGGAGTGAATATCCAAAAAATCTGAATCCTGAGATATTTTCGTGGGTTATGGCTACGCATCGGTTCCCCAAGCAATTTTGGAATATCTTCGGACCTAGATGACTAGAGTTTTTGAAGCGCTTCTGAAAAAATGGTGCAAAAATATCAAGAAACGAAAAAGTTATCGTTATTTGAATATTTTTTTAGTGGTAAATGAAGCTGCCGGTAGAGGGGTTAACGATATTTTCGGTACTCAGTAATTTCCCATTGACGTTATATTTACCTTTCTCTACTTGTGTCGAACATAAAAAAAACATATATAAAAAGGTCTCAATATTTACACCCTGTCGTCCAAACTCAGGCTATCGACATGGATGGAGACACCATCTTCTATGATGACAGAGGGCTCGATTGGCTTATCAGATGGATCGGGCCCGGGACATCCTGTCTACTGCGAATCGCTGCAGTTGATATAGGGCATGTCCAAACTGGTGGTTGTCAATTTCGCTCTTTAAAGCTTTGGTAAGCTAAGATGCTCATACATTTCTCTGATGATAAAAAAAAAACAAATAAATGTCTGTAATAAATAGCTTTGAAAAAAAAAAACACTTCAAGTAGTTGTTTACTCAAAGAATGTTGATATTCAAAATGGTAATGGTGGAAGATTTACATATAGGACACCGAATTCCAGTCTGCTCGCTAGGTAGGAGATTGTCCGCCCCACGATGGTTCAGAACCGGTCGGACTCAATCGATACCGATATTTCCGCATGACATTTTAGCGTTTAGCAAAGCCATATTGACTAGAAAACCGTAGTAATTGAACCCTTGAAAAAGGTCCCAAACGGACCGAAACGTCTGGAAAAATAAAAAAAGCGTTTTTAAAACCCTGAAGACTGCTCAGCCAACATTGGTTCAATAACATATACAGAATCTAAATTGACGACATTCTCATTTTAATTAAAACAAATATTAAAACATTAGCTTTTTGATTAAAAACACTATCGGTACTAAACGCTGCAGTACCGTGATACCGGTACTCAACAAAAGTGGTCGGTACTAGAAACCCTATAAAAACTCCATTTCTTAGAGAGGTTAGTTCAGTGGTGCTCAAGCTGCAGCATATTGCAGGCCAATTCATGATATTTCAATCAAGAAAATCCTTAATGTAATATTAATCTAAACATCTTCAAACTTTTTGATAAAAATCACAGGCTGTGTTGGCAGCAAAGCTCGAAGCTTTGAACCAACTCTTTTCCAGTAGAGAAGCTAGGCAAAATACAGGTCGCTTCGATGCTGACTGATTCTACAATGGCCTTGCGACGCCTATCCACCTATTCATTTTCATCATTTGCAAAAATCTTCTATAGACTCCCTTTATCTTTGAGTCGCATGACCGCTGTAGCCATAACAGAATAATATAAGACTAATAAACATGAAACATTCTACATTAAATCATGCTATATTCATTAGACGAATCTATGTTTTAAGAAAACATTGGACTGTTATTGTAATTTTCTCGAGGTGCACCAGCCGTGGGCTGATAGCCTCGTTAATAAAGGCAATTATAATAGAATGCTTATTTAAAAATTTAAAAAATTATATATTTCCAATTTTCATAAAATGATACATTTATTAAAAAAATATAAATAATTTTCAATTATACATCTGCTCATCTGCGACCGCTTGGCTAGATAACCGAGAAGTATCAGAAGCAGCTTTCACTTGCTACATCAGGGTTCGAATCTCTTTAAACTTTACCATCTTTTCGTTCATTTGTAAAATCAGCGTTTGCGAGACTCAGAATTGGTAACTGATTTTGATCGATTATAGTTTTAATTGTTCACTAAATTTTCATTCATTTTCAAACTCGTTCGTGAGGTACACCAGGAATTACGATCTAAGAATTTCTGCTAAGAGTTCGACTGTATTTTCAATGATTGATGAAATATCGGCAACGCAGTCTTTTTTTTTTTTTTGTTAAAAACGAGTTTTATTATTTAACCCGACGTTTCGACGCTGGTATGGCGTCTTCTTCAGGGGAAAAATGATACGTTCGTTTTGTGTCTAGAGTTATGGCTAACTTTAACTGTCAAGTGTAATAATTTTTGGTACATGACTCAATTGAAATGAACTTTAGGAAATTTAAAGCTATTTTTCGAAACAATTTGCGCGCTTTATATGTAGAATTATTAGTTGGACCTTCACATAATATTTGTTGCAAATTTCATATATTTTTAGTCCTCTTGCCCCTCGTCTACCCTGTTCCTACGCCAATAATGGTTCCATAAAACTCATTTAAAAATTTTCCCTGGAATTCTTTTAAAGATTTTAACGAAGTTCCGCATAAATTCATATAGACTGCACTTTTATATTTATGCAGCAGAATCCAAAGGAAATTTCTAAATTACTGCCATACGTATTCTTGAAGAAAAAAAAATCCTCGGAGGAGTTTCATAAAGATATGTATGAATAAAACTGTTGAAAGATCAGCAATAGAGTAAAGCGCGGAAAAAAGTTTGAATGGGACTAGAGTTTTTCTTTATGATATCTGGCTTAATTCAAAACAAATGTTAAACTTGTCATGGTTTTGCATATATGCTTGGAAGATTCTACCCCATTACCCCGAACCCCATTACCCCGAATTCCATTAACCCGAACACCATTACCCCGAACGACCCATCACCCCGAATGACATTACCCCGAATTCCAATATCATCGGGAAATGTCATCAATATCATCATGCCAAGATAACTGTAAATTCGGGGAAATAGCATTCGGGTTGACGGAATTCGAAGTAATTGAACATTTGGGGTAATGGAATTCGGGGTGATGGCATTTAGGGAAATGGAATTCGGGGTAATGAGGTAGAATCACATCACCAAAATTCCATGGTTTTACTTAGTTTAGCATTGGTTGCTATTCCGTGATTGATCGGAACTGATAAGAATTGCACTACGATCAAAATAAATAAGCGATGGGAGTTTTCGCTTATTATCGAAGTGCGATTTTAGCGGATATAATATTATTGATCATTAACGACACCGGCCAAGTCCTTAAAGTCGGTTGGAATGGGAAAGGAATGTTAGGGTATAATTATTGTTGCTTCTCGAGACCAAGAATACCTCTGCATCTCCATAATCACCACAGGAAGGATGTTTATAAGTGAGGGAGGAAAAGAACTGGGAGTCACCTTTGGTCGGTGATGCAATCCACGGATAAGGAGGAAACGTATGACTTATACTTAAAGCTAGTTTGACATATTTGTCTCGAAAAGGTTTTGGTAGAAGATTTAAAAAATACGTCACCATAAATAATGTTGAACTATTCAAAAGATGTTTATAGTAATAGCGAAAAAAAAATATATGTATATTGAATTTGTATGAAACAGGAATAATGCCTACACTTGTAGTGACGAACCATACAAAGTTTGTTCGAATATTACATAAAAGTAATGCTGACAAGGAAAAATGTGTTATCATACGCATGAAACGAGCTCACCAGTTGGTAATGCATCCTCGACTGAACACGAATATCTTTCCGCACTCACGAACCGAAAAACTTTTCGGCGTCCCAAAAACGAAGCGTCTTGCTTGGCTACAATGCAAGAGTCAATTTCATGGTTTAACTTAGTTTCGCGAAAAACTGCTATTTTAAGGTGTTTTACAATTAACTTTTGGGCAATTTTTGTAAATTTAACGTATATTTTTATGTAAAACATAAGTTTTTGGCTGCTATAAAGCATGCCTGTTATATAAATATCGTTATTTTGTGTATCAGTCAGCGAAAAGTTCATGTAAGATTATCAGATTTAAAACTATTATGACTAAAATTGGTAAATATGTTGACACAAGTTTGTCCAGCAAAATTGTAGCCAATATGTTGAAGGTTCACTGTGCGGTATTTATTTCTTTTCATCTGTTATAGTTTTCTGGAAATATATATTATTCTACTAAGGTCGAACCATTGCCCCACCTTACTTTTGGGGTGAAATTAGAAGGTACACAATATTTAAATCTATTTTTGAGTCTCTGAACTCAATTTATTTCGTTGTTATACGGATAATTCATCGACTTACTTCTTTCCGCGAAGCCAAAATGTTGACCATGTCAGATATGATTACTATAGTTGGTGGTTGGGGACTTAATTGAGGATCTTTGGAATCTGGACCACACGCCGAAGGAATGTTACACCGACTCAAATCGTTGAAATTTTTGCAAATACTTGGGAAATTATCACCACAGTCTTCTCTGTTTCATTCTGCTCGGGCTGAGAAAGAGGCAAACACCTGACTCTTTTCCGAAAATGCCGGCCCATACTTTCCGAGTGTATTATCCATTAACTTCTCTGGTCCCACTCGAGCCGGAGAGGATTAAACAGATAATATCTTAAATCACTTTACAGTTCGCTGCAAATCGGAACAAAATCTGGATAATTTTCCATCCAATAAATTCACCCAAACCATGCCTCTTTCCGAGGGGGGATATCGTTGCGTCGTCGTTACCTGCAAATGGGTTGGATGCCGTCCGTATTCAGTTGAGCACAGCAATTCCATTTCGCGCTCGGTTACGGCAGACGAGTTGGAGGTGCTGGAAAATATTTCGCCACCCTTTTGCAGTTTTCTCGACATGGATAATATTGTCAGTGCTACGAGGCTACGAGTAGGCTGTAAGCTTAATTATCCGGAAAATTTTGCGATTTTCAAATTAATTTTTGATTCTTTTTCACTGTTTTCATGTTGCTCAAAAGCTTTTTCACTTTTGCTTTTTGCTTTTTCCACTTTTCGACCCCCTGTGTTGGGGGTGTCACACTTTTTGTATGAGTTCTCCGAAAATTTTGTAAGGCTTGTCACGCTTGGCTCGACCCCCTCCCCCCTTGGAGCGTGACGTAATTTGTGCATGACCCCTAAATACATTCAGCGAAATCGAAATAGTGCCACCCTGTTTTTAAAATTACTTAAAGCAACAGTGCTTCTCATTGCTATAAAAACAGTTCTTTTCATTAGTATTTTTCTACTATTGATCCCTTTACGATCCTTGTTTGGACCCGTGCCTTCGATTTTTTCGTTGGACCCGTTAGCGAAAGCTAGCGGTTGGAACCACGAACAAAATAAAGGGTGAATCCCTGGATTCACAACTTTTGTCCAAAAAACGGGATTAAAAACTGTCACTAAACGTGCCAAAAATGGTAGAAATGACGTTTCTCCGGAATACGCGCTTTTTCCAAGGGTGATATGGTTAATGTTAATAATTGCATCGAAATGAGCAATCAGTTCGATGCTCTAGACAAATTTTCCGAACACCAAATCGAAGCTGGATCTTCGATTCAAGTGAAAGTGCCGCCAAAAGTGCTCAGTTGTTCTGAATTTGGAGGATTTAGGCAGGAGATCATGAATTCCATTAGCGGAATCAAGGTTTCCTTCCAAATCGCAAAGAAAGGTATTGTCGTGTATTGAGAAGAAGTAGAAGCACATTTTTTTACTTATGACGACCAAACTGAACGTTTGTTCAAGGCTCTCAAGTTACTATAAGTCACCTGGAAAATGGAATAAATGATTTACTTGGATTTGCCCCAGTGGTGCTATTTTCATTTCGCTAAGTGTTTGTTGATACCGTTTTGTCTCAAATTCCGAACAGACTCATATTCCTAACACTCGGTTTTTGTATGGCGATTTGGTTGAAATGTTTCGCTGAAATATGTCACCAAATAACAAGGAAATGGCAGTCAATTGCAATCAAATTTTAACGTTTCCAATAAAATTTTTACCGTGGTAATAGTGATGATTCTCTAGTTTGATACCAGTAGAACAAGCTCAGATACATTTATTTGCGAAGTTATTCATTTGAATACGATTTATTCGTGCTGTTCGGAATTTGAAACAAGGAGTTCGGAATATGAGACAGAATAAACACAATGTTCGGCATTTGAATCAAAATTTTGTTCCACACTTTTACGTAAAAACGATACTAAAACTAATTAAATCAACATTATTATTGGTACACCCAACAGCTGACAGTTAGACTTTGCGAAGAAATTAAAATTTACACAAATATCAGCCAATTTATGCCAATCAGATGCATTTGAAGTCACTGTCGGCCTTAAGTGTTCGGAATATGAGTCAAAACGGTATGTGATTGTTTCTCGTAAAATATCAGTCAACTGAATATGACTGACAGTCATAAACATCATAGTATGATTTACTTCTTCGTTATCATTGCGATTAAATTTTCTCGGCAAAACCACTTGCTCCTGCATGAATGTCCTTGCATGGGTAAAACATCCTTTGCTCCACGTCTTCAGTAACCTATATTTCTCACAATGCAATCACGGAGGCATAAATTCATGGTAATAGAAATCAAAGCCAACAGAAAAATATGTCTTTTCTTGCTTTCTCGCTTTTAGCCGGCAGCCAACAGCCGCAGTGTTCGAGGCTCGGTTTGATTCAGCTTCCCTGGTCACATTTTCCCGGGTCATTATAGGCGGTGAGAAATGGGAACCTATTATTTGTGCAAATTTCGAAGCAATTTTCCTGCAAAATTTATATATCTATAGCCGTGCCGTGCCAGACGGGAAACTTTCTCTTGTGATGTGTTTGCTTTATGCCCGGTAGGCATTTGGACGCGCAATAGAAGCGGACACGACGAGAAGACATATTGGCAGACTGCTCCGGCCGTAACTACAATATTGTGAAGACTAACGAAGTGCCACCACAATCAGCAGCCCCACTAGCACTGGTGTGTGTATTTGTGTCTGTGCGTCTTTGATTTCCCGAGTAGATGGTAGGTTTTTTGTAGAACAAGTTACAATTCCTTGCTTTACATAAAACTCACTATTTAGTTATTTCAGTGCAATATTTGAACATATGAATATTTTTTCGTATTTGGATCAATATAAGATCAATTCCAACAAAAGCTTAGCAATAGAATTCAGAGTTTTGAACGGAATTAACATACAATGAGTATTTCTGTTAAGCATTGAAGGATCAATTACTTACGTAAAACTTGATGGGTTGCAATCCACTACGTTCAAACTACGACGAATTGATAATTCTCCTCCACTGGGCTCGGTCCTGACAATGAGCCAATCGCTTCCAGTCGCCCTGAACGTTGAGTGCCCTCAAGTCCTCTTCAACTGCAAATAGCCAACGTGTGCGCGGCCTACCACGAGCCGACAGCCTCGTCCAGCTTCTCCACTAAATAACGTCACGATTGGAGCACGCTGTCTACCGGCGATCATGTATTTTGTATTGCTATCGTGTGGCATGTACGATGATACTCTATGCCCAGGGAAGTCAAGGAAATTTTCATCACGAACAGATCCTGCTACTGGAATCGAACCCAGATACCTTCAGCATGGCTTTACTTTGTAGCCGCAGACTATAATTACTCGGCTAAGGAAGGCCCCCACCGACCTGAGCGTTGGCATCCCCGATAACAACTTTTACTCATGTTTTGGGCACTCTTCGTAGGTTTCGTCGAGACAGTCATACAACGCATTTTCCGTATCGTCGGGTTTATCGTTTAGATATTGATTAGACTGTAATTGAAGAATTTTTCCCGTATCCTCAATACGAAGATTCGTTCATAAATCGGTTTTCACCTCATAACTCGCCTCATCTGTTTCCTGATCACTATGAATCCTACATCATGTTCTGGTTTATCGCTGCCACTATGGCAGATGCTGAACTTGAAAGCTGTGTTGGCGACGGGATCCATCGTCCTGAATTCACGTTCTACAGATCTAGGCCATCTTACTTACTAGCAGCCACACTCACTCCAACATTCTGCAATTCACGAGCCAAAAGGCTCACTCGTCCGGGTTCATTAACGTCTTAATCAGTGCTGTAAACATTTCACACACAACACGAGCGGAAGAATGAACTTCGAGAAAAACAAAACACTTTCAATTGAATGTCGTCTGACACGATGACATTTGCATAAACCATAAGTTATGCATAGAAATCAGACAAATCGAATCATAAACAACATGAATAGTTTAATCTTGCTTGTTATGTCGAATGTGACACACATACAGTGAAAGCAACGCCTATAACACAAAAAATGACATTCTTTCAAAATTATGAAGATTGAGCCGTCGCATGCCTAATATTGGTACAAAAACTGAAATGTCCCTTAATATGGGTATTTCCGGTGGACATTCCTGGGTCATTTCAGTGGTCTTAAAGAACCAAAGTGGTCATTCTTCAATACTTGAACTAGCAGAGTCACAAGGATTCAAAATCATGCCGACGCATGCCTACTTTTGGTGCTAAAACTTGGTGGTCCCATACTACGGATTTCCCGGTGGCCATTCCGGTGCTCCAAAAGGACCAGAATAGCCATGCATTCATCCTTCTTACAAAATACATCCAAACATAAAAAATCGTAAAGAATTGGACACAATTCACTTGGTTTTTGGGCATAAATAGAGTAATTTCATTGATTTGGCCAGATTGGCCACCTTCCGGGACTTCAGGAACCGGTTCCACATGGACCATACAGGACCGAATTTTTCAGGGGATCTGCACCAGTAATTGATGTGAATTACATATACAAAACTGCGATGGAAACTCACTTTCCGGATGTTCCGGGTTTTCGGAACCGGGTGTGAATAACTAAGAGATTTGAGCATCTCTATTCACAGTCCACTTGAAACACCTATTCAACAATATGAGGACGATTCAGATTAATTGTGTGTTACGAAGCTGCGGGTTGTCAAAGTAAGGGTCTCATAAGGGACTTTTTATCAGATGCAGTGACCAAATCCAGATCTTCTGGACGGTTTCTGAAACTAGACGTGTGTTACTTTCATTTAAGCCTAACAGAACTAATTTCAGTCAACACATTGATATTTGCGAGCTGTTTGAATCCCCTAGGGGTCATTCAAAACTTTTGTTTCCACATAAATGAAATGTCTCATTAAAAAAAATATCAGAAAAATTTCAAATTGCTAGGTTATTTCAATCAAAAGTTAAATTGATTTGAATTTCGAAATGGGTGGAAAAAGACCCAAGGTCCTTATTAAGGATAATTAATCGAAGTTTCTACTACAAATTCTGCTATTCACCCGTGGACATCGACACCGTCAGCAAAGTCTTATATTTGATTGATCAAAGTTATTAAGTTTGAAGTCACAATAAGTCTATTGGCCATAAAAAGAGTTACCGATATTTAACATTCACTTCATCAAAAAAGGTTTCCTCAAATCAAAATTTTCCTGCCATTCCATTCAAAAATCTTACCCACGTCAGTAAGCTGCAAGACTCGGAATTCAAAGAAAGATCACGAGCACTCTCTCCAAATGCTTCCAACAGATGAAGATCACCAGTTCGCAATGAAAAACGATGACATTTCAAAAGAATAATAAATTCAAAACATCATCATGTTACATCGTTGAGTAATGAAAGTTATTGAGCAGTTTTTCAAAGAATGATGATATTTTGAAAGGAGAATAAATTCACTAGAGCTAAATATTCGAGTCAATGTACAAAAAAACTACTTCCCAGTGAATCACGTATCGTATAAGCAAGTGCGCTCAAAATCACATATTCTTACGTCAACAATCAGAATCGCACTAAATGCCAAATTAAAATAAATGAATGTTATCACAAATTGTATATAATTCTTCAATACGATTCATTATCGACAAACGGGGGGCCAGATAGCCGTAGCGGTAAACGCGCAGCTATTCAGCAAGACCAAGCTGAGGGTCGTGGGTTCGAATCCCACCGGTCGAGGATCTTTTCGGGTTGGAAATTTTCTCGACTTCCCAGGGCATAGAGTATCTTCGTACCTGCCACACGATATACACATGCAAAAATGGTCATTGGCATAGTAAGCTCTCAGTTAATAACTGTGGAAGTGCTCATAAGAACACTAAGCTGAGAAGCAGGCTCTGTCCCAGTAGGGACGTAACGCCAGAAAGAAGAAGAAGAAGATCGACAAACGGTATTGACAACAAACCATGCCGTAAATAATATAATCTAGAATCGCGTCAAGTTGTATGAACTGACAGATCGTATATTAATCCAGATTAGAATCAGATGAGATTGCAATAACTTAGTAAAACTTGTCACCCGAGGTAGGTGGAGGGTGTCAAAGAATAACAAAGCGAGTGTCACTGTGTAAGAAACTTGTTTTCATTGTGACAAATAATCGCTCTGTGACCATGAAGCAGTTTATGGTGTAGTGGTATAGTATCGGGTTAGGGATCCTAAGGTCCTGTGTTCGAGGACTGAACGAAAACTTTTTTTCTATTTTCGTCGAGATTTTATGGCATCGTATTGCTGACTAATCGAAAGTCTGGAAAAGTCGTGCGAAGTGCGTATATGGCCTCCACTTTGGTATGTATATAGGCTTTTCATGCATTTTATACGAGTGAATTGATTCATATAGAATGATGTATAGCAAAAATTGTACCAACCAAAATGTGGGACTGGGTTCTAAAAAGTTCACTTGAATAATCATCAAAATCCTAGATATTGATAATAGAATGTATGAAATTTAAAATATGACTACATAATACAGCCGTTTATCATTCAACAACAGTTGATAATTCAGATTATCAAAAATAATACGTTTCTTACCATCTTTGCAAATCTCAGACAACAGTTATCAATTTTACCAAATGATTTTTCAATAAACTATTTCAAAATATTATATCAACCAGATATCCGTTCAACTAAATGTCATTCGACCAAACGCCCATTCAACCAAATGTCCCTTCGACGAAATGTACTTTCGACCAAATATCATTCTACCAAACGTCATTCGACCAAATGTCATTTGACGAAATGTCCTAAAGCCAGTGGATTCATTATAATGCAGTCATTTTCAATAGAGTTTTGAAGGGTTGTTCAAAGACAAAAGTAAGTAACCGAGAGATTTTTAATTTAATTAATAAACGATAAGTTGTAGGTGGCCAATTTGCAGGACACGCTAACCTTCCACAACTCACCTTACTTCAAGGTAATTACATACTTTTGCCTTTGTACAACCATCTGAAATTTTTGGAATATACCTGTCATGTAATTAATCCACTACAAACAAAACTTCATGTTATTTGTGGTTCGTCATTTAAATTCCAGCTATTTCGTACTAGCAGAAGTTGAGATACAGAGCTCCAAACTTGGACATTTTGTATGGAAAACAGCATTTGATTACTAACACAGTTCGACAACCGGGAGAATGCGGAGAACGCATGTTAATATGGCATTAGGCGATTCCAATCTTCCTAACAATCCTTATAATGAAAATTAAGTTCTGTCACTTTACAGCCTTCTACTTCTTACACCCGGTAAAATTATTATATGCCGTGATGATACTAGTATGAATTATCGGAAATTTTATTAAATAAGCTTTTATAAAGATGAAGGAATGTTTTTGAGCTGATTTGATCAGAATGTTTGGAAAAAGTTTACTGGTCTGTAATTCTCCAACAAAGTTAAATAAAGCAAGTCATATCTTCTCCCATCACCGGAATTTGATCCCCCTTCAATTTTTCTTCATTACGATTTGAAGAATGAGATTACACTTTTAAATGATAAAGTTTTGTATCGTTAGATTCAAAATAACGTGTTCTACATAATCCTAAATTGTTTTTGGGCCACCTTCAAATCACCACCGAAATTGCAGAAAATTTAATTGAACGCCATTTTTATCGTAAGGATTGTAAGGAAGATATGGAAGATAAGGTTTTCCCACTTTGTTGTATTTCAAACCGCCCTAATATAGCATGTGTGCTGTCTATTGGATGGACATACGACTAAAGGAAGAAAAGCGGGAAAGTTTGGATTGGCAAACATTTAAACTATGCCAAAGAGTGCGCAACGAAAAACCGTAGAATGAAGCAAGAACGACAAAATGAATGCGATAAAAATCTTGGTAGGCCATCAAAAGGTTTTCCCTTTAAGGGAGGCTGTGCTATCGTCAATCCCGAGGAAGAGGAAATGCGAAGATGCGAACATAAATTCGATGCATTTTTAAAATAACGAAAAAAGTCAATGGAACGAATATTTTGCAGTTCCTCCTGCATGTTCAATTAAGCCATATTAAACAAACTAGGCATGGACTTTCCATAATAGAATGTGGAACAGAAAATGAGCAACACACTTTCTGAATTTCTGTACCAATGAACACGAATGCCATGACAAAATGGTCAAGTGTCTTTAATAAAATATAATAATGTATCAATTAAGGCCGCATGGGACGTCATTAAAATCATCTTATCGATTTGGAGAAGCAAATCTCAATTAGCACTTCATATATCCAGTGCTGTGCCAGCCTTCGGGGGTGCCTAAAGCGTGACTTACTTATATAAGTGCCTCTATAATCACAGTTTCAAACAATTCTTCGACATAAACATGATATAAAAAAAAACAATTTCATCCCAGAAGATGTGAAAAGGGAATCATGCATTGAAAATGTTCAAAAACAATTATTAGACTTGTCAATAAAAATACATTGGAGATTTGTTTAAAAATAGTTATCAATAGCGTAATCATACAAACGGTACTAGTGATAATAGTAGTTTACGGAACAAGTTGCAGAAAGATGATTTTACAACACGAGTCGTAAATTTATCCTACGAGGCTTGCGCAACTCAAAACAGTTGCGTAATGAGAAAGCGTTACGTAATGAACAGCACTGGTTTCAGTTGCGTAATGACTATTGCCGCACTGTATACTTCAGTGCAGGAAAGTAGGCCGTTTCATGACAGATTGGCGTGATGAAAAACAGCCTATTACGATGAGAAATTGCAAAAAAAAAATTTAAAACAATTAAATACCCATAAAAGGTTTATGCTCTAACGACGCTAAGTTAAAACAGCTAGATGTCACAGAATATTTGGCTTGATTGACATATGATTCAGAAGATAATTCTCGCAGGAAACTTAGAACAGATTTTTCCAATAATCCATAACCTAAAAGAATACGTGTTTCGAACAGAATATAGAGCAAGACTTTTAGGTATTATTGGACGGTGTTCTCACGAAATCTCAGTTTGAATTTTCAAAGAATCATAACCATAATTTTGATGAATTTTGGAGCCTCTAATTATTGAAAAACAATCAAAAACTGGCGGCACGTTACTTCACCCCTCGGTCCCCTAGAATTTAATTCACCCCGAAAAAACGGAGACCCCTTTTCCCTTATGATTTTGCCATCACTTTGTGGTGAGTTTTTTGATCAGCTGGTATGACGGATGATTTATGTTTATGTTTTCTTTCATCATTATGGCTTTCGCTAAGGAAGGATCCATCACAGTCACCGAAATCTCCGTTATCGTCGCGAAAACCACCTTCACCGCTTCGGTCGGTTAAAACCACACTCGGAGAACGCTGCCCAGTTCAACATTATGCTTCGCATGGTTTGTAATCATTGCAATCGAACAGAACATATACCTGATCTCTCTGTTTTGTGCAGACGAAGAGCAAAAAAGCCGGAAGTCTCCCGACTTGAGGCAGCAACAGACGCTCAAAATGAAAATTTCCTTGCGCAGACGGGAATCTTCCGAATCATCAGCTTATTGGCATTTGTCGGCAAAAATAGTGATATCCAAAGACGTTTCTATCGAGAAATATCGGTACCGTAACTGTTGGGTGGATGAGAGATTTGGTTTCTGTTTTTGTTTTTGAATCTGGAGGCAAATACTTTGTTTTCATACAGGAAGACGACTTACAGCACTATATGTTAGTGTAAAGGATGGACAAAATCATTCTCATGTTCTACATCTGTTTGTTGACCATATTATTCCATCGCTATCAGAAAATTTGAGATCCGGCCGGTGAGAATGCAGACTTGAGATTAGTAAACGGTGTTATTTGAGGTTAGTTTCGTTGGCGTTCCTGTCCTTGACCAGGATCACAGTCAGTTTTCGCGCGCACCTGATTTGACGTCTCCAAATGTAAAGAAGCATCCCAATATAGGGGTGGGATTCAAAAACTGTGGGAGAATCACCACGTGTATACCAATAGGGTTGAACCAACTGTGCTGCATCTCGAATTATATTTTAAAACGTGGTGAGTATCCATGTTTTCAAAAATTTATAAGAAAACCAGGAATGCATATGCACAAAATCTGAAAACGGTAATATTCATTAAAAATGAATGTCTTTCGAAGAAAACTACAAAAACTGGGGGTTAGATCCGACGGAAATGGTCTATAGCCGTTGGTTTAAGGGTCCAGAGTTCTTGTGGAAGCCTCAGAAGTCTTGGCCACGTCAAGCTGAACCAGAGGGCACAAATGTCGAAATTAGATCAGGCAACGTCCACCAGATAACGGAGAGCTGCGAATTTGTCGATTGGGACCGCTTTTCCAAATTCGAAAGGTTGCCTACCTCTATTGTTTTGCCAACAATTTCTGGCGAAAAGTGAAGCAGCAGCCTCTACAAAAATCCATATGATGAGAAACTTCTGACGTTAATGATAGAGGAGGAAGGAATAGTTAACTCTAGGCCACTAACATTAGTGCCTCTTGAGACAAGCGGTTCTCACACCGAATCATTTTTTTGTTGTTTAGCTCGCAGGGAGTCCCTCAACCCCCAATAACCAAACCATCCCAGAACTTCCAGAGTTCCTTAGAATCAACTAGCGATTGACGACGAACCTGCAGGTGAATTCCGGCGCACATTTACTTCGAAGAGAAGAAATTCTCTTCCATAACTCACCAGCAAGAAAATTTTCTTTTCTTCAAAGAAAATACGCGCCGGAATTCGCCTACTGGTGTATCAATTTTGGCCCCGATGGGTGCGGAAATACCTTCTAACTATCACTGTCCGTACCAAGTGGCTCGAAAATACTAAGGATCCAAAGGTTGGAGACTTAGCCATCGTCGTACATCCATTGGTTCGTAATGGCTGGTTGCGTGGGCGAATTCTTTCTGTTATCATTGGACGGGACAGAAGATCCAGACAGGTTCTTGTGAAGACATCCAATTGTAAGTTAAATTGAATTTATTACTTGAATTACTTACTTTTAATTATCATTTTTAATAAACAGCTAGCTCAACATGTAAAACGGTGTGCTACAGAAACTCCGAAAACGTTCGAAACGTTCCAACATGGATTTTTCCCATTTCAGTTTTACCAAATTAGGATGATAGTGTTTTTTATATAGAACACCTGGATATAAGGAATGCATGTAAATTAGTTGAAATGTGCCTGTGGTGAGCACGAGATACTTCTATTTGCAAACGTGGTTTCGTGCTTTTCACATGTTAGTCTAGATATGTAGATAAGGGATGGTACACAAATTATGTCAAGCTAAATTTTAACTTTTTGGACCCCTCCCTCCCAGATAGCCGTAGCGGTAAACGCGCAGCTATTCAGCATGACCATGCTGAGGGTCGTGGGTTCGAATCCCACTGGTCGAGGATCTTTTCGTAAAGGAAATTTTCTCGATTCCCAGGGCATAGAGTATCTTCGTACCTGCCACACGATATACACATGCAGAAATGGTCAATCGGCAAAGAAAGCTCTCAGTTGATAACTGTGGAAGTGCTCATAAGAACACTAATCTGAGAAGCAGGCTTTGTCCCAGTTGGGACGTAACGCCAGAAAGAAGAAGAACCCCTCCCTCCGCTTTTTGTATAAGTCTTTTGAAATTTTTGTAAGGCTTGTCACGCTTGGCTTGACCCAACCCCTTGGAGCGCGACACAATTTGTGCATGACCCCTAAAACAGAAAGTTTCAGGGTTTTTGTGTAGGGATACAAATTTGCTTAATACATACCAAGGTGTCTTATGCGAACCTGTCCATTTTCGTCAATGTACTGCAAATTGATTCCAAACACAGATCTGCCTTTCCGGGAAGCAGAGTCGATCTTTAGGGATATTATCTTTCCGGTAAGCTCGTCAGCTATAACTTTTCGAAGAAGTAAAGCAGCATTTCCGATCAACTCGGTCAGTAGCTCTGGAGACATTTTTAAGCCAGCAGCATTCCACAACGGGGCGATCAATGTTTGTTGCCTTTCCATTCCGGGAAAAAGCATGTTGTTTTCCGTAGCCATTTTTAACGTGCCGAGAACCACTTGATTAATAGACGATTCCACAATCAACCTCGAAGTACGCGGCATTTTCACTGGAGGCTCATCCTTCAAAACAAACCCGAGCTCTTTGGTGACATTCGGATGCAGGCCCAGTAAATGTCGCTTAAAGTTTCCGGGAGTGAACACAGACTGTACATAACTGCATGGTAGATTTTCATCACAGCTAGCTCGGCATCGGTACCGTATTGTTTTTCCATCGGCATCAGCAATTTCCTCCACAACGTTTAGCACCACTTCTCTTTGTAGTTTTACTTTTTCACTCATATTCACTCAGCTTTGTTTCACCAGAATCTGTGAAAAACAAACCCCGCGATAATCACTTTCCCGATTTTCACGACGTATGAAAGTTTGTTGTAGCCGATAGTTTTGACAACTGAATGAACTAAAGTGAGTGCCCGAGAGCTTCTTTGTCACAAGCGGTACTGAAACCAACGAAAGCTTACAGCCAAGGTACCTTTAAGGTACAGGTACAGCAATCTAAGCAGTCAATGGATGCGGGGTGTGGTAAACAGCGAGGGGAGGAAAATGACAGCTGGCGAGACGGCGAGCTGGCGAGTTTGATAATGCAATTTTCCCCTCCATCGGTTGCTGTCGTCTTCATAGTGCCGTAATATTTATTATTACGTGTTGAAAATTCGAAAGGAAAATTTTCTGCAAATACCAACGAAAGTTTAAGAATACAGATAAAAAATAAATATATTACTTAGATAAGGTTTAAGTATTAATTCAATTGTTCTGTTTCAGGATGCTGTTATTCCACAGCGCGAGAAATTAATTGGAAATAAAACAAATACCTTGCTTACAGCTGTGAAAATATGACAGCTCTGTTCGTGGTCGAAGCGATCAAACAAAGCACGTTGAGATTTGTGATCCTTATCGGCCAAACAATCGGAATTAGTGTCCAACGATACGATTATTTTGAACCTTGATAACTTCCAATGTTTTTTTTTGGAATATTCATGAAGAAATCTTCGGATGAATTTTAAGATAAATCTCTGGGTGTTTGCAAGGAAACGATAGTTTTTAGTTGCAGATTTATTATTTTTCAAATATTTTGAAAATGTAACTCACTTTGTTTTTTTTTTACAACGCTGATACCGACAAAATACGTTAAATATTATTCTGCCAACGCATCTGTTTAAGTTTGGAAGATTGGATTAAGCTCTGAGCTTGAAAATTAAATTAAAATCGTTCTTAGAGGTGGTCAGTTCCATGGAGAGATACTAAAATTTTTTCGGGCTCTTCCGGTTATTGGCAAGATCTACTGAAACCATTTATCAAATTCTCGCGAATTTATCAACTGATATTTATCGAAGCGATCCTGTGAAAATTCCAAACTAATATTTTACTAGGTTTCCGGAGAGTTCCTAGCGAAAATTTAAACAAACTCTTCCCACGACTCATAGTTTCTCCATAAAAGCCCATTTACAAGTCTTTTGTCTATACACAGCAGCTTTCTGCTAACAATATGTTCGAATAGCTGTTTTTTAGGTGAGATCTTCGCATATTCATGGTGAAATCCTTGAGGGTTGCACTGAGGATGTCTGCCATTAATTTCTGGGAATATTTTTGATTGGGCTTATATTTTGCTTTAAGTTTCACGTATATACAGTCAGTGTCAATAGTTACAATGTTCGACAAAAAAAGTCGATATGAATGCACAGAGACCGGACACCCCGGGCTTGAAAGTATAAAAATAAACAAAAATAATGGCGTTTTCAGAATGTTCGTGTCTGCCCGAGGTCATTTTTAAAATATACTTGAACTTTTTGCATTTTTTATTTTAAAATCTAATCTAATCAATAAACCGACACATTGTTTTATATTCAGGACAGGGGAATTCATGTGCCATATAATGTTTTTCAACTTTAAATACAATATGAAGAGTTGTAATAAGATTTGCAGGAAGCCCTCCCCCTTTTTTGTACCCTCCCCATTTTTAAAGTATCGCAAATGATGGAATATTTGATATACAGGGGGTTGTCAAAATAACTGGGACAGGCAAAAATTGGGCCAAATTTGAAATGCTGTAAACTTTGACAAAAATTGACCGATTTCAATTCTTTAAGAAGTAATGGACGGGTCAACTAAATTAGTTTTGAGGTGCATCCACGGAGATGAACTATGACCACCGGATACCGGTGATAATCCGGATTTCCGGAAGCATGTCTTATGCAGTAAAATTATGACGTGTTTTTAGCAAAGGTCTCGGCTAAAAAATCAAAATTTTACTACACATGAAGATAGAAGATCTAATTCTGAAGCGATTGGTGCGCCAAGTATTAATATTGGTCCAGAAACAACCAATATATGGCCATTTCCCCGGAATCGGTGCCGGTAGTGGATCCGAATTGGGATCAAACAATTAATTCACTCAAAATATGTCGCGCAATATTGTTTTCTCCCTAGCTTATCATAAAATACCCTATTATAAGTTGAAAATGAGTCTTGTACAGATTTGGCCACTTATGGCGCCGCCCAGTGCCCCGGGGGAACCTTGCATAGGGGACATTTCGATTTTGACACCAAAGCATATCATGCGACGGCTCATTCTTCATGTCTTGTCGTAAATAGGGCAACTGTAGAGACTCAAAATGGATAGTTGACTACAGTGACTACTTCCGGGACCACCGGATGTCCCCGAGGAAACCTATAATTAGGGACAATTGAAATTGAACTCCAATACAATCGTGCGACAGTTCATTTTTCATGTCTCGTGCTAAATAGGGCTATTGTATTTTGGGACTACCGGAATTTCCCGGAAGAACTTGTCATTGGGGACATTTCTGTTTTTACACCAAAACATATCATGCGACGGCTCTTTCTTCATACCTTGTCGTAAATAAAATAACTGTAGACTCAAAATGGGAATTTAATTGAATTGGCCACTTTTGGGACTACCGGGTGTCCCCTAGGGAACCTATGATTAGGGACAATTGGAATTGAGCTCCAATACTCATCGTGCAACGGCTCATTCTTCATGTTTAGTCATGAATAGGTCAACTTTAGACCGAAAATGGATATTTAACTAGAATGGCCACTTTGGGGACCTCCTATAGTTCCCTAAGG
Source organism: Aedes aegypti (assembly GCF_002204515.2). Lineage (NCBI taxonomy): Eukaryota > Metazoa > Arthropoda > Insecta > Diptera > Culicidae > Aedes > Aedes aegypti. The sequence goes on from NW_018734695.1 coordinate 80,049, forward strand.
AACCTATCACTTTTGGGACCACCGGAATTTCCCAGAGGAATCTGTCATTGAAGACATCACAGCCTCCCTCAGGGATATCCGGTGGTCACAAAAGTGGCCACTGTAGTCAAATATCCACTTAAGGTCTACAATAGCCCTATTTAGCACGAGACATGAAAAATGAACTATCGCACGATATGTATTGGAGTTCAATATCAATTGTCCCTAATTACAAGTTCCCTCTGGAACATCCGGTGGTCCCGGAAGTAGTCACTATATTGGTTGTTTCTGGACCAATATTAATACTTGGCGCACCAATCACTTCAAAATTAGATCTTCTATCTTCATGTGTAGTAAAATTTTGATTTTTTTAGCCGAGACCTTTGCTAAAAACACGTCATAATTTTGCTGCATAAGACATGCTTCCGGAAATCCGGATTATCACCGGTATCCGGTGGTCATAGTTCATCTCCGTGGATGCACCTCAAACTAATTAGTTTGACCCGTCCATTACTTCTTAAAAGAATTGAAATCGGTCAATTTTTGTCAAAGTTACAGCATTCCAAAGTTGGCCCAATTTTTGCCTGTCCCAGTTATTTTGACAACCCCTGTATATCAAATATTCCATCATTTGCGATACTTTAAAAATGGGGAGGGTACAAAAAAGGGGGGAGGGCTCCCTGCAAATCTTATTACAATCCTTCATATTGTATTTAAAGTTGAAAACATTATATGGCACATGAATTCCCCTGTCCTGAATATAAAAACACTGTGTCGGTTTATTGATTAGATTTTGATTTTTTAAATTAAAAATGCAAAAAATTCAAGTATATTTAAAAATGACCTGGGGCAGACACGAACATTCGGAAACGCCATTATTTTTGTTTATTTTTATACTTTCAAGCCCGGGGTGTCCGGTCTCTGTGCATTCATATCGACTTTTTTT